>NC_083588.1:65437820-65462820 GCF_027579695.1 Neoarius graeffei | reverse complement strand
TGTTTGTTTAAATGTGTGAATCCAAGAAAACAAGGAGGAAGTTGAAAGGATAATTCACAGACACCTTTTTGTTCAACTAAGCTCCCACCAAATTTTAATTGGTCAAGATGACAAGATCGGAGAACACACACACACACACACACACACACACACACACACACACACTTCCCCTTTGTTCAGCGCTGGTCAACTGTTTCGCAATCGAACAATTAGCAGTCCTGCAACATAATTAAAACTAAAATGCTCGTCATCACTTTATGTCGCGTGTCGAGTGTGTGAACATCAACACTCATCTGAGCTTATGGATGTTAAAGGATTAAAGGTCACATGGTGCTGAAAAAACATCCCTCACTCAATTAACACACTTTCCACAGTGTCAGTCAGTCTCAGTGAAGGGGGCGTGGCTTATCACTACTATATTCTAATTATTCCTATTGTTATGTTTAATGCTGTGGAACATCTGCAGAACAAGTTAGTTCCTGTTCTCACTTAGGTTATGGCAAATATTAACAGTCATTCAAGTTATAGCTTCATCTCGGACTGTTACGAAGCACTGACACTGGAGACTCCTTCCATAACTAAAATAATAAAGGGCTTATTATAGAAAACTTCACTATGATGCACTTTTCTTTGTTAAGTATATCATCTAATCGCATTATGTACGTGTATATATGTACTAGTGCAACTCAAACAATTAGAATATCGTGAAAAAGTTCATTTTTTCGTAAATTAATTCAAAAAGGTAAACTTTCATTTATTCTACATTCATTACACAGAAAGTGAAATATTTCAGGAGTTTTTTTGTTTTAATTTTGATGATTCTCATGAAAATCAGAAATCCAGTTTCTCAAATTATTAGAATATTTCCTAAGATCAATCAAAAAAGGATTTACAATACAGAAATGTCCAACTTCTGAAAAGTCTGTTCATTTATACACTCAGTACTTGGTTGGGGCTTCTTTACCATGAATTACTGCATCAGTGGGGCATGGCATGGAGGCAGTTAGCCTGTGGCGCTGCTGAGGTGTTATTGAAGCCCAGGTTGCTTTGATAGATGAGCTGAAGGCTGCTGTAGTTTTGGGTCAGGCGTTTCTCATCTTCCTCTTGACAATCACCCATAGATTCTCTCTGGGGTTCAGCTCAGGCAAATTGGCTGGCCAATCAAGCACAGGAATATCAGGGTCAGAAAACCATTTGGTAGTAGTTTTGGCACTGTGGGCAGGTGTAAGTCCTGCTGGAAAAGGAAATTGGCATCTCAATAAAGCTTATCAGCAGATGGAAGCATGAAGTGCTCTAAAATCTCCTGGTAGACGCTGCGTTGACTTTGGACTTGATAAAACCCAGTGGACCAACACCAGCAGATGACACGGCACCCCAAATCATCACAGACTGTGGAAACTTCACACTGGACTTCAAACCCCTTGGATTCTGAGCCTCTTCACTCTTCCTCCAGACTCTAGGATCTTGATTTCCAAATGAAATTCAAAATTTATTGAAAAGAGGACTTTGGACCACTGAGCAACAGTCCAGTTCTTTCTCTCCTTAGCCCAGGTAAGACGTTTCTGACGTTGTTTCTGGTTCAGAAGGGGTTTGATATTAGGAATGTGATAGTTGTACCCTCTTTCCTGAAGGCATCTGTGCATGGTGGCTCTTGATGCACTGATACCAGTCTCAGTCCACTCCTTATGAAGCTCTCCCAAGTTCTTGAATCGACTTTTCTTGATGATCCTCTCAAGGCTGCACTCAGCCCTGTTGCTTGTGCACCTTTTCCAGCCAGTCTTTTCAGCAGTGACCTTCTGTGGCTTACCCTCCTTGTGGAGGGGGTCGATGATCGTCTTCTGGACAACTGTTGAGTCAGCAGTCTTCCCCATGATTGTGGTTGCATGTACTGAACTAGACCAAGAGATACCCAGTATTTATGCTGTTTTACTCAAACTCAAAATGAAATATTCTAATAATTTGAGATACTGGAATTCTGATTTTCATGAGCTATTATATTTAATCAAAACAAAAGGCTTGAAATATTTCACTTTATGTGTAATGAATATAAGAAAGTTTACCTTTCTTAAATTATATTACAAACATTTTTTTCACGTAAAAAGTTTCAGTGTATACTGTGTAAATTTATGCAGAGTGAAAAGACTTTATAGCCCAAAATTCTTTCCTATAAATCTTTCAACCAGAATAAGACTATGAACAATAAACACAATAAGAATCTAAATGAATGAATGAATGAATGAATGAATAAATAAATAAATAAATAACCATTTGATTAGACAGTGAAAAGAAAAAAAGACTCCAAAACTGCTAACTTTTTTTTCCCCATTCCTGGTTGAGAGTACGTTGTGCGCATTCTGGCTGCTGCTTCTCACCAGAGCTTTTTTATTTTATTTTCTCTCCTTTTTTTAAAATTTATATATTTTTCTTTTTTCTGTTTGTTTGTGTAGTTTGATGTTTGTTTGTTTTGTCTGCCGGTTGTGGTGTAGCAGCTCCGGACCCAGTTTTGGGCGTCGGTTCCCTCCAGGCCTTGGTTCGCCGTGGGTGATGCCTGCGCTCCCAGCTGTGGACTGCAGTGAGCTCATTGCTCATTTTAACATCATGGTTGTCCAGCGCTCTGTGCTTTAGTGCTTGACGTGATGTTGCTCGGTGGCGTCGTGGCAGCTGTGCAGGCGGTTTGGGACACACCAGCGCTCTGCGTGGCGGTGCTTCTGTGCTCGCTTTGTGGATCCATGGCCTGGTGTTCCAAGTGATGTTGCTGGCGGCGTCACGGCGGCTGTGCTGGTCGTGTGGGACTTGTTTTCGTGCACCTTTTGGTGGGACTGTGGCTGCTACACCACTGGAATGACATCCTGACCTCTATTTGGTGGACTTTTTTTTTCTTTCTTTCTGCCTATAATTGTAAAGTGACCTTGGGTTTTGAGAAAGGCGCTATATAAATTGAGCCTATTATTATTATTATTATTATTATTATTATTATTATTATTATTATTATTTAACATTAGTTCCTTCGTTGAAACTCTCCTCACTGAAAAAACTGTGTACGATGTTTCATTTATGAAGAAGCCAAAAATTATGGTCCTCTTGGAATGAGAAAAGCTTTTTCCCTCCTTTCCCTCTCTGTCATTATTTTAGCATCTGTCCAACATCCTCTTCTTTTCTCTTGCCATCTCTACGTCAGAGTTTTGTACGTGAATAATCCCGGCACTTCGGGCCTGTTCTACATCGCAGCTCATTTGGCCTTGATCAGCCATAATTGCTGTGTAATTGCACTTTAATGAGATTGGGGAGAGCCGAGTGGTGCACAAACACACGAGCCTGTGGGACAGCACCCAGGGCCTCATGAACACACCCTCACAAGTGCACAAACACACACTGTACATATGGACACATGATAATACCTTCAACACTGATGAGAAAACAGACACACTAATAACCCTGAACCGGCCCCTTAATCACTCCGATTAGGACTTCATTATAGGGTAATAAACACTGTCATGACACTCTAATTGAAGTGAAGTACCCTACGTGGGCTGCATATTTACATTGAGTTTACAAGTTTGGAAAACAGCTGCATATTTTGGGCAGATGTCAAAGCAGCATAATTTCTTTCTTAATTATTTCCCATTTTCTTCCCCACTAGATTCTCCAGAGTTATCCTTGGCCTCTTGGTTATTTCTTTGACTAATCCCCCTTATCCCCTCTTGAGCCACTCACTCACTCACTGACTTGACCATCACCAGGACACTACATAAAGTAGAACAGTGGGGAGCTGTATGAAACCCAGTTTGAAGTTTCCCAAAAGCCATGTTGAAGTAAACCTGTGGAAAAAGGTTTTCTGGTCTGATGAGACCGAAAAATGAACTTTTTAGCCCAACATCGCTCATCACCCTGAGAACACCATTCCTGCAATGAAGCATGGTGTTGGTAGCATTGTGTTCAGAGTTACCCTGAGCCTCTTGGTTGCTTCTCTGACTAATCACCTCTTAACTCACTCACTCACTGTTGGTGGATTGTTTTCTTCTGGGCAGAGGTGCAGTTATGCTCTACTCTTTCCATTTTTAAAATAATGGAATAATGTTCAAAATTTGGATTTTTTGTTTTATATCCAAACCCTTTTTGGCACACTTCTAAAACTTTGTCCTGGACTTGTCTTGGTAGCTCCTTGGTCTTCATGATGCTATTTGTTTAGGTAACAAACTCTGGGTTCTTCCAGGAACAGGAACTGTTTATATTCAGATCACGTAACACTTTATTTGCACTCACGCCAACTTTATTCAATCAATTATGTGGCTGATGATCACAACAAGAACTAATATAGGGGATTCACAGATCCAAGTGGATGAACACTTATGCTTTTATTCTGTTTGAATAACCTGTAATAACAATTTAAGTCCATTTCAGTTGCAGGTTGTTATGCTACAAAATGTAGAAAAGTTCAAGGGGGGGTGAATACTTATGCAAGCCACTGTACATTTTGTTTTTCATGTGGCCATTAGTACACATTTACAGATGTTCACGAAGCACACATGCGTGTGATGGTCAGGTCCTGAACACAGTGCATGCGGAGGCTCCTCTCCGGTTCTTCCATTCGTTTTGGGGATGAGTGTTGAAGCAGAGTTATATAAGTTCAACAATGTGTTATTACTGCAGGATTATAAATATTACCAAAAAGAAGAAAGAAGGAAGAGAGAAGGATAGAAGAGTGAAAGAGAAGGCTGTAGACTTTAGGTAAATCCATGAAACAGTGTAGGTTGGGATGGAGAGATAATGAGGAGGAGGAAGAGGAGGAGGAGGAACGAATGCTGAGACAACAGCAGGAGAAGCAATAGAATACAACGTGTGCATTAATGTGCCTGTAAGGGCTAAACAAAATGGCAAAAAAGCGAAAGAATGTCTGATCAATGGACACATGAAACAGAGGAATAGTGGAAGAACAAGGGATGCAGAGATGAGAGAACAGGAAAGAACAATAGAAAGAGGGAGAAGAAGGAAGAGAAGGTTATTTCCCTGCAGAACTCATTAAACACTTTCTAAATCCCCCTGCACTTGTCCTGAAGAAAAAGACGAGAGAGAGAGAGAAAGAATGGGTGGAATGAGAGCTCACATGGAAGAGCAGTGAGAAAGATGATACTCATGAAGTGTAATGAGAAATGAGTTTAAAAAAAGACAAGATAAGGCCTGAAGAAAGAAACGAACAATAGAGAGAACAAATAGAGAAAAAGCCCTTGACACACAAAAAAACAGTAGGAAGAAAAAAGACAAGTATATATATACAGAGAGAGATACTGGGACAGATGGGTGGTGGTTGAAGATGGAGGGAGGGTTAGAGTGATGGATGAATGGAGAGGTGGAAAGCTAGAGGAAAAAGGTGAATGAGGAGAGGGACTGAAACTGTAAGAGAGCAAGATAAATAAATGAATAGAGATGGATGGATGGATGGATGGATGGATGGATGGGATATGAGTGGATGGATGAAGAGATAATGGATTTGAACTGGATGGATGAGTACCTGATGAAGAGATTGATGGATGAATGGCAAAATGGTGGAGAGTTGATAGATTGGGAGATGGAGTGGGCAGGTAGATGCTGGAGATGTGAATAAAGAGATGGATGAATAGAGAGAGGATGAAGGGGGGATGGATGCAGAGGTGGATGGATGGTAGGTTGATGCACAGAGAGATGATGGATAGAGATGATGGGTATAGAAATGTTGACTATAGAGACAGATGGATAGATGAAGGGTGTAGAGACAGATGGAGAGATGATGGATGGAGAGATGATGGATATAGAGATGGATGAAATGATGTTGGATGGAGTGATGATGGATATAGAGATGATTGATGGAGAGATGATGGAGAGATGATGATGGATGTGAGATGGTGGATGGAGAGATGATGATGCATGGTGAGACGGTCGATGAAGAGATGATGATGCATGGCGAGATGGTGGCTGGAGAGATGATGATGGATGGTGAGATGGTAGATGGAGAAGAAGATGATGGATGGTGAGATGGTGGATGGAGAGATGATGATAGATGGTGGATGGAGGAGATGATGATGGATGGTGGATGGAGAAGATGATGATGGATGGCGAGATGGTGGATGGATATGATGGATGGTGAGATGGTGGATGGAGAAGATGATGGATGGTGAGATGGTGAATGGAGAAGATGATGATGGATGGCGAGATGGTGGATGGAGAAGATGATGATGGATGGTGAGATGGTGGATGGAGAGATGATGATGGATGGCGAGATGGTGGATGGAGAGATGATGATGGATGGTGAGATGGTGGATGGAGAAGATGATGGATGGTGAGATGGTGAATGGAGAAGATGATGGATGGCAAGATGGTGGATGGAGAAGAAGATGATGGATGGTGAGATGGTGGATGGAGAAGATGATGATGGATATTGAGATGGTGGATGGAGAAGATGATGATGGATGGTGAGATGGTGGATGGAGAAGATGATGGATGGCAAGATGGTGGATGGAGAAGAAGATGATGGATGGCGAGATGGTGGATGGAGAAGATGATGGATGGCGAGATGGTGGATGGAGAAGATGGATGGTGAGATGGTGAATGGAGAAGATGATGGATGGCGAGATGGTGGATGGAGAAGAAGATGATGGATGGCGAAATGGTGGATGGAGAAGATGATGATGGATATTGAGATGGTGGATGGAGAAGATGATGATGGATGGTGAGATGGTGGATGGAGAAGATGATGATGGTGAGATGGTGGATGGAGAAGAAGATGATGGATGGTGAGATGGTGGATGGAGAGATGATGATGGATGGTGAGATGGTGGATGGAGAGATGATGATGGATGGCGAGATGGTGGATGGAGAAGATGATGGATGGTGAGATGGTGGATGGAGAAGATGATGGATGGTGAGATGGTGAATGGAGAAGATGATGATGGATGGCGTGTTGGTGGATGGAGAAGAAGATGATGGATGGCGAGATGGTGGATGGAGAAGATGATGATGGATGGTGAGATGGTGGATGGAGAAGATGATGATGGATGGCGAGATGGTGGATGGAGAAGATGATGGTGAGATGGTGGATGGAGAAGAAGATGATGGATGGCGAGATGGTGGATGGAGAAGAAGATGATGGATGGCGAGATGGTGGATGGAGAAGATGATGATGGATGGTGAGATGGTGGATGGAGAAGATGATGGATGGCAAGATGGTGGATGGAGAAGATGATGATGGATGGTGAGATGGTGGATGGAGAAGATGATGATGGATGGTGAGATGGTGGATGTATCGGAGAGCTGCTCCTGTGCCCTTGCTGTATTAGCTGTCTGTATATTGTCACTGAACTGAATTACTCACTGTTTGCTGTATGAGGTGTGAATAGTTTTTATGTTGAATAATCCGTGGTAATTTCACACCTCACACTGTTCTGGGACGAATTTGTGTGGAACAGTGAGAACATCGGCTCGGTTCTCTGCAGAATTACGGTTCTTACACACCGTTACACTCCACTGTTCCTCACGTTACACTTTATAAAATTTTAATAATCACAGAACACACTCAACCTGTACACACCTAATCACTACTCACTGTGTGTGTGTGTGTGTGTGTGTGTGTGTGTGTGTGTGTGTGTGTGTGTGTGAACACAAACACACACTTGTATGTACAAACTTGTGTACACACACACACTTGTATACACATGCACTTACACATATGCAAACTATCACACACACACACACACACACACACACACACACACACACACACACACGCACACACATTCTATACCATAGTTCATCTTCTAGGGACCGGGATGTTTCCATGACAACCAGCAGCTTGCTTCTCTAATGAGTTGGTTGCCATGGCAATGCAGGTTGGCTGTGCACAAAATGTGTCTTTGTACTGCACAAGGATGGCTGCAGGCCACACACACACACACAGACACACACACACACAGACACACACACACACAGACACAGACATGCAAATGCACATATCATTCATAGGTGTTTCTGTTTTGTGACTTTTCTCTACATTGTAGAATCATACTGAAAACATCAAAACTATGAAATAACATCTGGAACATATCTGGAATTATGTAGTAAACAAAAACGTGTTAAAAAAGCAACAAATATTTGAAATTTTTAGATTCTTCAGTGTATCCAGCATTTCTCTTGATACCCAGCATTTCCTGTACACACTACTGTCATTCTCTTAACCAGCTTCATGAGGGAGTCACCTGGAACGCTTTTCAATTAACAGGTGTGTCTCGTCAAAAGGTCATTAGTGGACGAGTTTCTTGTGTGTTTCTTAATGTGTTTGAGATCACACAGTAAACAGTAAATAATAAAAATACTCTCTAAATAAATGGGGGGGGGGGGGAATCTGCAGATCTGGTTCTGAACACAATCTCTGAAGTCATCACCTGAAGTTCTAGAGATGCTAGAGTTTGAAAATTAAATGAAAAATTAAATGTACCCATTTGAGCTGAACGACATGGTGATCAACACGTTTCTTTCGGTTTGCATTGAGGGAAATTTTAACAAGAATTCAGTGTTGTAAGGTACGTGTGTTGTAGTTGAGTTACAAATAAGTGGAAATTGAGAAAACAGCTGTTTTATGTTGTAAAAAAAATTAAATATTGACTTTTCACAGAGTCAAATACAGATAAAATAAAAATATATGAAAGTGTTTATGGAGAGCTTTTAAGAGCAGAGAAAAAATTAGCAATAGAAAAGATACAAAGATACGAGCAAAAAGTGGAATATAAAATAACTAATAATAAAACAAAAAAAAAATCAAAGACCTAAATATATAATACCATACATGCCAACTTTTCAAAATTCTCATGGGGGAGAAAAGTGCGTGAACGACATTTTCAATTGGCTGAGGGTTTGATGCGCAGTTGAAACGATAAAAACAGTGGATCTCAATTAATTGCAAACCATTTGAAATTTATACAATTAAAGAGTTTTTGAATTGTTGATATTGTTCTATCAGTTCCTGTAGGTTATGGGATTCATGTATCAGGCCTGAGAGGGCTCAGAGTGGAAAATCTGAAATAACACTCGTCTTGAATTTTAATATAATAACAGTGAAAGGGAAGTCTTAAATCAGATTTTTAGCTGAAAAATCTCCTGCCTGAATATTGTATCCATACAGAGACCCACAGAAAATAACACAAGTGATGCTTTAGAAGAATGTTTATCATTTCTTAAAATAGTCACAGTGAATGAAAGTATTATTGGATTGCATCAAATGTGTTTTCCTTCTGTAAGCTCATGTAAAAATACAGAGAACTATAATATCATATATAAATTAAATAAAATTTTAATAAGATTTAACCAAAATAGTAACAACTCAATTAAATAAATACTGCACTGTCTTAAGCCTCGGTCACAACTGGCCGTACGTGCTCCTACGGCCGGTCTACGTGCAAAAAACGCACGAAGGGCGCGCGTGAAACGCACGGAGAGCGCGCGTGAAACGCACAGAGGGCGCGCGTGTGACGTGCTGATTTTCAAGCCATAGACTGGCTGCAGACCGGCCGCAGAGATTCTTTGTCGTGCCAAACAAACTCTACGGGCGCTTACGTTTTTTTCAGGTTGCAAGACAAACTTACGGCCAACGTGCGTCTTTCTCCACGAACAAAAAAAAAAAAAAAAACGCAGCAATTTGGGAAACGCCAAAAATCGCACGGCCAAAAAATCGTACGTCCGGTTGTGACCGAGGCTTTAGTGCGACTAAAATGCATCTCTCTCACTAAACACTTTCCAACAGAATTTTTAAAAAGCACTAGAAATCCTATCAAAATCCTCTCGGAATGCAGCAAAGGAATTTGCTCATTTGCAAACTTTGACTGAAAGTTTTCAAACAAAATGTAAAAATGGTTCTATAAATCCTACCATACTATCACAATATACTCCACAAAGAAATTCACTCGAATGCAACATTTCAGTCCGACCAAAACACACTCACTAGTAATCTTTCACTTAAAACCTCAGAACTCGATCAAAATCAGTCTCTTTCCAGATAATTCACTTGTAAACTTTCACTTAAAACTTTCAAACATAAATTCCAAATAGCACTAAGACACGACCGCACTGTTCAAATACACTCACCAAACACATTCTCTGTCCTGCAAAATTTCACTAAACACTTTAAAAGTTGTCCAGTTTGTTTCTGAAATGCTACGGAAGACGAGTTTAATTTCACACTCGAATGTCCATTATATTCTGATTTAAGGAATCTTTACCTTAAAATGTGTAACTGGTTGGTCGAACATTTGCTGATCCACGGAAATTCATTCTCCCATGCAGCCTGGGATTTGCATTCATATTTTTGCCGTGTGGTATTGGGTTTAGTGGCCATGATGAATGACTGCTTGTAAAAAATGTCGGACAGCCCGGGTGAATTACGGAAGTGTCTGTCGTTCTGGTCGTTGATTGGTTAAAAATCAGTTGACATCAGCAATGTTTCTCATATGATTCTGACTGGACATAATCGGGAGTATTTTTAACTTGGTGATAGGGATTTCCCCAAACCGGGAGATTATCCAGTTTTTAACAAATACGATCAGGAGGCGGGAGACGGAGGCTAAAATCGGGAGCCTCCCGCCGAAATCGGGAGGGTTGGCAAGTATGTAATACAAAACAGATAACAATATTAAAAAATATAAAATAAATAAATAAATAAATAAAACATCCAAATGAAATTGGCTATTCAATGAATATTTCACTTTTAAAGTCTTATTAAATATTTAAAAAAATTTAAAACAACAACAAAAAGTTATAATAATGATAATAATGAAATACCAACTTTCATTAAATGTTGGTTTTATTAATTTGAAATAAGGGGATATAAATTTTTGCACTCAGCTGTAGGTAGAAGATATAAATGTGTAAAAATTGTCACTGCAGTTTTTTTTCTTTTTTTTCTTAAAAAAAGAGGCAAAAATCACAGTGGAGCTCTGAATTTGTGCTGAAAACATGATACAGTTGCTGCATCATAACATGCAATATTCAATCAGGTTCCAGTATGCAAATGCAGGCCATGTCACTCTGGTTTAGCCCTCTGTGTCTGTCTGTCTGTATGTCTCTCTCTCTCTCTCTCTCTCTGCAGAAGTGTTTGCGGTTTAACCCCGAGGCGACGGTATGGAAAGCGAAGCAACAGGTGCTGTGCAGTCTCACCGAGTCTCTGAGAGACGTCCTGAACTATGGCCTTTTCCAGCCAGCTACAGACGGACATGACGCCAAGTTCCTGGAGGAGGAGAGGCCACTCCGAGATTACCCACAATCCTTTGAGAAAGGAGTGCCTTACCTGGAGGTAGCATTCATTGGACTGTAGATAAAACTGGCCGTGGTAAAAAGTCAGAATGATTGTGTTCTTCATGAGAGAGTGAGGCGTAGGGGCTAGGGTGTAGGGGTTAAGGGTTAGCTGTAGGGTGGTTAAGGTTAGTGGTATGTTATGTATAGGGTATGAAGGCTAGTGTAGGGTGTAGGATATTAAAGGGGAACTGAAGTCATTTTTAAACTTGCTTTATTTCTTAATTAACGTGTTATTCAATTACGTTTTCTGTTTTAGTAACCTTATATCATGACTCGTATTGGCAACTAATTGCAATTAAATATTCCACTTATCGGCCTGTTCGGTTTTTAGCCATGTTGAATTTAGTTCGTTTGGTCCACGGCAGGCGTCGCTTATCCACGCGATCTTCACGAGACTTGTGCAAAACTTCGAAACGTGAAGTGTCAGCCAGGTGTCAGTGCTGCCATTTTGAAAACTGTTTTCCAAATGAAATATTGCACAAAAACGAGTTTAAATGACGATTACTGCTGACTTTTTTCAAACTTTCCTGATTGCTATCAAAACAAACAAAACTTCCGGCTTGATTACGTCAGCATTCGAAAGAGGGCGCGCGCGTCTTTTGACAATGTTGGCAGATGTTGGTCACTTTCCCTGTGTCTGAAATTGCTCCCTGGGCACTATATAGTGGGGACGCCATTTTGTAGTGCTGTCCAAAACCTTAGTGAGGATTATTTACACCCTATATAGTGCACTCAAAGTATCCCACAATGCATTATGAAAAGTAGCGTACAACGATGGTCACTAACAAAAGCAATATATCCCATCATGCATTGCAGTCACGCTGAAAGAAATCAAATTAAAAGTCTGAAATGTGATTTAATAAAAGGCAGCGGCAACGAAGAAAGGATTCAGCCTTGATTTAAAAGAACTGAAAGCTGCAGGTACTGTGTATTGATTAATGTGGGAAATGCGCTCAGTATAATATGGATTTATCACAAAAACACATGCGTGTATTTATTATTTTGAAACCCAGCAGCCGACTGATCTGGTACGTTATAATTGTGCGACAGTAATGATGTAAATACCAGCGTGACGGACTAGTGTCCGAAAGAGTTTTTTCATTTTACCAATGAGCTCACTGTATAGTCCTCTTTATTGTAATTCCCTATATAGGGAGTAGGGAGTAGTGAATGAGTGAGCAATTTCGGACACAGGGTTTGATTTCCGCGGTACGTTTTATTTCCGTCCTACGATGTCTCGCAAGGTCTCAATGAATCTCATTTACAGCCATTGCTTTGACATATGGACTGATATATTACAGAGCATATTTCAAACACTCATAACTTGCTATAGCAGCGACAAAATAGCGATCAAAAATACATTCCTATATTTAATAAAATGAGATAAATAGAATTTTGATAATAAAAAATTTGCCTTCAGTTCCCCTTTAAGGCTAAGGGTTAGCTGTTGGAGGATGTGGTTTATGAAGTGTAGGGGTAGTGTGTAGGGTGTATAGTATAGACTATAGTGTCCAGGGCATAGTGTGTATGGTATAGTGTGTATGGTATAGTGTGTATGGTATAGTGTGTATTGTATAGTGTGTAGGGTGTAGGGTGTAAAATAAGATAAGATAAACTTTATTGATCTCCAAAAGAGGGAATTCACATATTACAGCAGGTCCAAAGCAGAAAATGAGAGGGAAAGAGTGCATAAATGAAATGAGAAAAAAACAAAAACACAGTGCATAATAGAAATGCTGGATCTATCTATCTATCTATCTATCTATCTATCTATCTATCTATCTATCTATCTATCTATCTATCTATCTATCTGTGTGTGTGTGTGTGTGTGTGTACACACACAGTGGTGCTTGGAAGTTTGTGAACCCTTTAGAATTTTTTAATATTCCTGCATAATTAGATTAGATTAGATTAGATTAGATTAGATTAGATTAGATTAGATTAGATTAGATTAGATAGAACTTTATTGATCCCTTTGGGCGGGTTCCCTCAGGGAAATTAAAATTCCAGTAGCATCATTACAGGATAAACAGAGAATAGAAAATAGAGAAAAACTTCAAGTAAATTAAATTAGGTTGTAAGACTTTGAGCAGGTGGGTGGAGCACAGAAGTACGGCAGGCCAGAACTGAGTTGCAAAAACTCTTTATTGTGACACTTTTCAGTCGACACAATCTCCCAGCCACACAGACGCACACACACATCAGTCGTCTGGTTGGGGAGAGAGCTCCCTTCCTCTGCTCTCTCTCTCCTTATATAGGGCGCGGTCACTGGGACAGACACACAAACACAGGTTAATTGACATCAGGTGCAGTGATTCTGCCACTTACCTTCCCTGACTCCGCCCTCTGGTCACAGACCGATGCTTGACCATGCCCCCGCTGCCACATTTGCATATACAAATATAAAAAAGACTAAGATATGGGGAAGACAAAGGGGAAAAAAAAAGTCCAACAGAAGAGGTATTGCACATTATATTGCACATTGTCCAGTATTGCTTATTGTCAGGCTAGGCTATGTGACCTAAAACATCATCAGATTTTCACACAAGTCCTAAAAGTAGATAAAGAGAACCCAGTTAAACAAATGTGACAAAAATATTATACTTGGTCATTTATTTATTGAGGAAAATGATCCAATATTACATATCTGTGAGTGGCAAAAGTATGTGACCCTTTGCTTTCAGTATCTGGTGTGACCCCCTTGTGCAGCAATAACTGCAACTAAACGTTTGCGGTAACTGTTGATCAGTCCTGCACACCGGCTTGGAGGAATTTTAGCCCGTTCCTCCGTACAGAACAGCTTCAACTCTGGGATGTTGGTGGGTTTCCTCACATGAACTGCTCGCTTCAGGTCCTTCCACAACATTTCCATTGGATTAAGGTCAGGACTTTGACTTGGCCATTCCAAAACATTAACTTTATTCTTCTTTAACCATTCTTTGGTAGAACGACTTGTGTGTTTAGGGTCGCTGTCTTGCTGCATGACCCACCTTCTCTTGAGATTCAGTCCATGGACAGATGTCCTGACATTTTCCTTTAGAATTCGCTGGTATAATTCAGAATTCATTGTTCCATCAATGATGGCAAGCCGTCCTGGCCCAGATGCAGCAAAACAGGCCCAAACCATGATACCACCAGCACCATGTTCCACAGATGGGATAAGGTTCTTATGCTGGAATGCAGTGTTTTCCTTTCTCCAAACATAACGCTTCTCATTTAAACCAAAAAGTTCTATTTCAGTCTCATCCATCCACAAAACATTTTTCCAATAGCCTTCTGGCTTGTCCACGTGATCTTTAGCAAACTGCAGACGAGCAGCAATGTTCTTTTTGGAGAGCAGTGGCTTTCTCCTTGCAACTCTGCCATGCACACCATTGTTGTTCAGTGTTCTCCTGATGGTGGACTCATGAACATTAACATTAGCCAATGTGAGAGAGGCCTTCAGTTGCTTAGAAGTTACCCTGGGGTCCTTTGTATCCTCACCGACTATTACATGCTTTGTTCTTGGAGTGATCTTTGTTGGTCGACCACTCCTGGGGAGGGTAACAATGGTCTTGAATTTCCTCTATTTGTCCACAATCTGTCTGACTGTGGATTGGTGGAGTCCAAACTCTTTAGAGATGGTTTTGTAACCTTTTCCAGCCTGATGAGCATCAACAACGCTTTTTCGGAGGTCCTCAGAAATCTCCTTTGTTCGTGCCATGATACACTTCCACAAACATGTGTTGTGAAGATCAGACTTTGATAGATCCCTGTTCTTTAAATAAAACAGGGTGCCCACTCACACCTGATTGTCGTCCCATTGATTGAAAACACCTGACTCTAATTTCACCTTCAAATTAACTGCTAATCCTAGAGGTTCACATACTTTTGCCACTCACAGATATGTAATATTGGATCATTTTCCTCAATAAATAAATGACCAAGTATAATATTTTTGTCTCATTTGTTTAACTGGGTTCTCTTTATCTACTTTTAGGACTTGTGTGAAAATCTGATGATGTTTTAGGTCATATTTATGCAGGAATATAGAAAATTCTAAAGGGTTCACAAACTTTCAAGCACCACTGTACTGTACACACACACACACACACACTAAAAATATTGCATTACCAAATAGATAAATATTGCACAGGAGGTTGAGTTGAGTGAGTGAAATATTAAAATAAACACTGCACAGACAACTTTAAGGACTGTAGAGAGAATGCTTTGAACAGTTATTACACACAGATATAAACAGGGATGATAAATACTGTGGACAGATAGTGACAGTAGACAGACTAATGAATTAAGTAATATTACTGAAATATATTGCCTGCGATATTATTGTGCTGTGAGCTGTTATGTTATAACTGGTGTGTGATGGTAACCAGTGACAACAGTGGTTGTTTTGATGTGCTGCGGTTTGAGAGTCTGACTGCCGTCGGGACGAAGGACCTGTGGTAGTGCTCCCTCTTGCAGTGTGGGTGGAGCAGTCTGTTGCTGAAGGAGCAGCTCATGGCCCCCCACAGCCTTGATGAGAGGAGTTGTCTAAAATGGATGACAACTTGGCTAACGTCCTCCTCTATGGATTCTAGAGGACAGACGAGGACAGAGCTGTCCCTCTTTACCAGTTTGTTTAGTCTTTTCCTGTCCCTCTCAGTGCATCCACTTCCCCAACAGACTACTGCGTTGAGGACAGCTGATGCCACCACAGTGTCATAAAATGTTTTTGATAGTGTCCTGCCCACACCAAAGAACCTTACTATCTTCAGCATGCGGAGACATCTTTGACCTTTGTTGTAGAAGACATCTGTGTAGTCTGACTGGTCCAGTTTATTATTGAGGTGAACACTTGGGTATTTGTATGTTCCCACCATCTCAATATCCAATCCCTGGATGTTCACTTATGTAGTTAAGGGCTTCTTCCTGTGGAAATCTTTCATCATCTCCTTTGTCTTGCTGGTGTTTATGTGAAGGAGATTCACCTCACACAAGTTGGCATAGTCCTTGATAACCTCCCTGTATTTTTGTTCATTCTCCTCTGGCATGCATCCAACGATGGCTGTATCATCTGAGAACTTCTGGAGGTGACAGCTGCCCATGTTGTAACTGAAGTCCAGTGTGTACAGGGTGAACAGAAAGGGGGAGAGGACCGTACCCTGTGGGGCTCCTGTATTCCAAATCACCACATCAGACAGTCCTGTAGCCTCACATACTGTGGTCTATTGGTGAGGTAGTCGATTATCCATGCAGCCAGGTAGCAGTCTACTCCTGCTCCCTCTAGCTTCCCCCTGAGCAGTGATTGTTTTGAAGGTATTGAAAAGTAAAAAAATCATGGCCCTCACAGTGCTCGCAGGGTTTTCAAGGTGTGAAAGGGATCTGTGCAGCAGGAAGGTGACTGTCAGCCACACCGATGCCTGCTTGACAAGTGAATTGCAGGGGGTCTTGCCTTGATCTCACCAGAGGTTGGAGGTGGTTGAGTATGAGCTTTTCCATGGTTTTCATCAAGTGAGATCTTAAGGCCACTGGTCTAAAGTAGTTGAGCAACCTGAGGTGCACAGTCTTTGGAACTGGAACCATACAGGAAGTTTTCCACAGGACTAAGGGTATATGGTATCACAGGATGTGAAGGATGTAGGTATTGTGTTTAGGGTCTGTGGTATAGCCTTCTTCTTCTTTCGGCTGCTCCCGTTAGGGGTCACCTAACATATTCTCTCATTCTCATTATCTCTAGCCGCTTTATCCTTCTACAGGGTCGCAGGCAAGCTGGAGCCTATCCCAGCTGACTACAGGCGAAAGGCGGGGTACACCCTGGACAAGTCGCCAGGTCATCACAGGGCTGACACATAGACACAGACAACCATTCACACTCACATTCACACCTACGCTCAATTTAGAGTCACCAGTTAACCTAACCTGCATGTCTTTGGACTGTGGGGGAAACCGGAGCACCCGGAGGAAACCCACGCGGACACGGGGAGAACATGCAAACTCCACACAGAAAGGCCCTCGCCGGCCCCGGGGCTCGAACCCAGGACCTTCTTGCTGTGAGGCGACAGCGCTAACCACTACACCACCGTGCCGCCCACCTAACATATTTGATATATAAATCAAATCAGCATATTTGATTTCCTTCCTTCCCATGCCACAAGGCATATCAGGCAGCACCAATCTCCATTTCAGTAGCCCTTGGCCTCTCACCTATTACATCGTGAGGGTTGCAGTGGGGGGCTGGTCCTCTGGTAACTGCGAGAGTTTGACTCCCTATTCATATCTCTATTGTGGTGTGTCTCGCCAGATGGCAGTAAGTACCACACCGGATTTTACCTTACACCGGATGCCCTTCCTCCCATGGACTGGCACCAAGCATGGGCTTTTGCAACCCCAGTGCCTGGCTATTTTTACCCAAAGTATTTGAACTGTGGGGGAAACTGGAGCATCCAGAAGAAACCCACACAAATATGGGGAGAACATGCAAACTCCACACATAAAGGCCCCCATCAGCCGTGAGGTTTGAACCCTGAACTTTCTCGCTGTGAGGCGACAGTGCTAACCACTACACCACCGTGCTGCCCAGGGTGTATGGTATAGTGTGAAGGGTGTAGGGTGTAAGGTGTATGGTATAGTTTGTAGGGTGCATGGTATAATGTGTAGGGTGTATGATGCATGACATAGTGTGCAGGGTGTAGGGATAGAGTGTGTAGGGTGCATGGTGTAGGGTACAGGGTATATGATGTATGGTATAGTGTGTAGGGTGTATGGTATTAGTGTGCAGGGTGTAGGGATAGAGTGTGTAGGGTGCATGGTGTAGGGTATAGGGTATATGATGTATGGTGTAGGATGTATGACAGTGTGTAGGGATAGAGTGTGGTGTGTGTGATTGAAATGATCTGTATGTGGTTTATTACATCACTGGTTCCTCAGATCGTTTGTTGCCGTGGTGATTTCTCAGTTCTGCATTAAGGTGAGTCATGACTTTGGGAAATAAACAAATATTGATGAATTCATAAAGCCTCCACGCTCAATTTAAAACACATGAAAAAGCCAGGGTTTTATTTCTAAGATCCTGATTTGTGCAGAATTAGTTTAGATTATTAGATTAGATAAAATTACTTGATTAAATTAGAGATTATAATAGATTTGATTAGATAATGAATTGGATGTCAGATGAAAGTCCTCAGCCAAGCGACGTCGTTCTGCTGATTTCATTTTATCTCTCAGAGGGAATTGAATTCTCTTTTTACTCGCGTTATCTGACTGATGTCCTTGTTGAATGCTGAAAATCGTTCTTGGACGGAGTGTGTGTGCTGGAACACGATGCTGTGAGAGTTTGGGGACAGACGAGCGTAAAGATGTGAATTCTGAAATTCACAGAAGTATAAAAGTAGTAGTACCATGAGTATCATAAAAATCATACTGCTTTATTTTATGGTAATGTAACACCATACTGTTTAACAGGTATTCAAAAATATATCGTAAGTTCTGTCCAAGAAACTTGATTCAGGTTCTGGTTGAGTCACATGATTCAGATCCGTCCTGTGTCAAGTGATTCTGATTGTTCCTGAGTCGTATGATGAAGATTCTACATGAGTCTAATGATTCATATTCTGCCCAAATCACACGATTTAGATTCTGGCTCAGTCAAATGCTTCAGATTCAGCCAGAGTCACATGATTCAGATTCAGCCTGAGTCATTCAATTCTGCCTGTGTAACATGATTCGGAGTCGAACTGAATTGCACAATTCAGATTCTCCTCCATACTGTTTAAAAGTTATTCAGCAATATATCTAATAAATTATGCAAAAGCTAGTAGTTAATTCGAGATCATGGATTGATAAGTTTCTGACAATATAATTGTTGTAAAATGTCTTACATCTCCGTGTTTTATAATTAATTTTTATAACTTAAGCACATTTTTACAAATCAAGTGAAGCAGAATCTAAAGGGTTAATTTTTTAAAAATAAATAAATGCTTCATTTATAATTTTTATTTACTGTATAAGTAAATAGTTACCAGTGTTGTTATTGATTATATTAGGTATACAGCAGTACTTGATGCTAATATTGATGTTTAGACACGATATTATCAGAAAACACTCACTAATGAATTATTACACAACAGATATTTCCAGCCACGCAATCTGATTGGTTGAAAGATGTTCTATTTTTTTCACTGTTGTCATTAGTCACACTTTAACCACTATATAATGTCATGGAACAAAAATCATTGTTAAAAAACAACAACAACAACAACAACATTATTTTCTCCCTTACTGAACTGACAATAGCAAGAAGTGACACATGCTTTGCTGTCATTTTAGTGATTTGTTCGGGTGATTTCACATCGGACTATTCAGGCTGAGGCTGTGAACGATGTTATTGATGTTTCTTTCGGCTGCTGTTATTGCTGACGGATCGAATGTTTGTACAGCGTTTGGTGTTGTGTAACTCTTAAACATGACACTGTTGCTTTCCTCCTGAATGTCAGATGTGACTTTTCCTTTTCTCTGCCAGTGTTTCTACCAAACGTTCTGTCATGCAATTCTGTAAAAATCAAACAGGTGCCATTACTTTTGGTTAAACAAGGCTTTACTGGTATGCTTACCAGTTTTCCAAACTTACAAGTCATAAAATGGTAACTGTAATGTGTCAGATGATTCAGTTTATGTTTGAATCACATGATTCAGATTCTGCTTGTGTCACGTGATTCCTATATTACCTGAATCTACCTGAGTCACAAGTGAATCAGGCTGAACCTGACTCATGATTCAGTTCTGTCTGAATCATGCATGTGAGATTCTGACTGAGTCGAATAATTTGGATTCTGCTGCCTGGGTCATATGATTCAGATTCTATTCTGCCTAAGTCACTTGATTCAGATTCTGCCCAAGTCAAATGATTCAGAATTTGCCCGAGTCACATGACTCAGACCCTGCCTGAGATCAAATGATTCAGATTCTGCCCGAGTCACACAATTTAGATTCTGCTTGAGTCACATAATTCTGATTCTTCCTCATTTGAGTCACATGATTAAAATTCTTTCTGAATCACATGATTCAATTAAATGATTCAGATTCTGCTTAAGTTATGTGATTCAGATGCATAATTCAGATTGTGCCAGCGATGGCTTGTCTTTTTAACACTCCCGTGATAACATGTCATGAGTTTCCTGTTCACACCCAGAGACGATGTAATAGACACGTCGTAGCGTGTGTAGTGTTGCGTGTCTTTTTTATGCTAATTGTGTCCCTTTGTGTTTCTTTCAGTTCCGCTACAAAACCCGAGTGTATAAACAGACCAACCTCGATGAGAAGCAACTCGCCAAGCTGCACACGAAGGTACCCCGCTGAGAGCTGTTCTGCTTTAATTGGACAGAACTGTGTGTGTGTGTGTGTGTGTGTTTGGGTTTGTATCCCAGATGGAATAGGTGAATTCCTCCATTACCTCATTAGGTAGTTTTACAGCGTGTGTGTGTGTGTGTTGCTTCATTAAGCTGAATCGCATGTCCTTCAGCACCCCCGTGTCATCTCTGTCTCCCCCTACAGGCCAGTCTGAAGAAGTTCATGGAGTACATCCAGTCCAGCAGTGTGGAGAAGGTGGCGAAGCTCCTGGACAAGGGGGTCGACCCCAATTACCATGACCCTGAAACAGGAGGTCAGAGGTCATATTCTTAAACAAAACCACTGAAATCTACAGTCCAGGAAATAAACCATACACTAGAAATTTGCTTTTCGTGGTACTTTGCGAAATGAGCGGGACAAAAAAGTTGGTGTAAACAGGTTTATAGTCGGGTTTTGTTCACTGAAAATGTGTTGCTTCCTAATTAAGAGTTCTTTCATTAAAAAAACAAAACAAGTAAATTAAAGACAGTCATATCTTTAACTTCTTTTTTCTGGACTATGAAGCCCCGCCCCTTTAAAGGTGAACACTGCCAAAGCAGTTGCGCGACTGATCAACATCCCAAATTCACATGTTGAATTTGAAACTTTGTGCAGCTTTGCTTCAAAAAATACACTCCTTTTGGGACTCTATGACGCAAAACTGTTAATCACAGCAAATTAGTTTGAAATCAGCGACAGATGTTTAAATTTGTAATTCTAGAAAAAGAAAGAGGCGCCAATACTTTTACTGAAACTGATGTGATTTTTTTTTTAAAACATACAATGTTTCTCAAAACTCACAAAGGTCACAACAATAACAACAACACTTCTAATAGATAAATAAACAAACAGCCTGAGTTGCTTCATTCACACGTAATATCACTCAATAAGTAACTATTGACACAATTTTTCAAAATTGTGCAAAAAATTCTCCACATGTACATGCTTACACAAAAATAATGTAGAATTTCCTAAAAAAAAGCTGTAACGAGCAGCAAGAATCTGAATGAATTGTAATTAATGATAAACATGAGTCATATGTCACCTTCAGGTTCACTGTGATGTGGTTTTAAAATCCCCAGACGGCCCTGATGATTGTTTTTAAATATGAAATTTTGTATTATTTGATTTAAAAGCATTTTAAAAAGAAAGTAAAAAGATGAAAATTTGGAAATGAGAACATTTTCTCTTGCACTGGACTCTCAACTGAAAAATATAAGAGAAACATTTTAGAAACATTTATAAAACACTTCAGCTGCTTTACGCCTTTTGTACAGATCTTTAAGATGTATTTCATCGCATTTCTCAACTTTTAATATTTCATCACAGATTGGAAATGTAACGTCCATAAAGCTGTCAGTTCTGATGATGGTTATGATTTTGGATGTTTTAATGACTGCGTCTTTATGAGGCGTGTGTTTGGCTCCGTCTAGTGGATGTGCATGAGTGTAGTCTATACTGAAAATCTACAGTCACCAGCCACTTTATTAGGAACACCCATGAGGAACACCCTGCTGTTTTCTGCAGTTCTGTAATCAGCCGATCCCTCGACAGCAGCACGACGCATCAAATCCCACAGATACAAACCAGGAGCTTCAGTTAATGTTCACAGTGTTCAAACATCAGAATGGGAAAAATTGTGACCTCAATTTTTGTGTGGCTTTCTCTCACTGTGGTCTGGGTGTTGGTTTGATCCAGATGGACTGGTTTGAGTATTTCAGAAGCTGCTGATCTCCTGGGGTTTTCACACACAACAGTCTCTAGAGTTTACACAGAATGGTGCAGAAAACAAAAAACACTGAGTGAGTGAGTGACAGTTCTGTGGGTGGAAACAAACGCCTTGTTGATAAGAGAGGGTCAGAGGGAAATGGACAGATTCAAGGTGGTTCGAGCTTTTTTGCCAGGAAGGATATAGTAACTCATATAATCACTCTTTACAACCGTGGTGAGCAGAAAAGCATCTCAGCATGCAACAGCAGAAGAACACATTGGGTTCCACTCCTGCAGCCAAGAACAGGGATCTTACAATCAACAAGTTCCTATTAAAGTGGCCAGAGAGTGTATAAAAGAGACATTTTATCTGTTAAACACTAAGATTGAGTTTAGTGTTCATGTGTATTTCAGACTTAAAAAAAGCTTTTTGTGTTTTTGTTCAGAAGCTCAGTAAACATCACTTCATGAAAAAAAGATAAAATAAAACACACAGTGTCCACAGTTTCCTTCTTTATTTTGTTCTAAATCAGTCAGAACATGTTTCAGTCAGTATGACTCCGCCCCCTTCAAGCCACGCCCAACTGGTATTGGATTCATGAGGTGGAAGCTATGATGATGTGATTGATCATAAAGTTTCACTTTGTACTTTAATATAAAATATAAAACATATTAAACTTTTGGGCGGCACGGTGGTGTAGTGGTTAGCGCTGTCGCCTCACAGCAAGAAGGTCTGGGTTCGGGGGCCGGCGAGGGCCTTTCTGTGTGGAGTTTGCATGTTCTCCCCGTGTCCGCGTGGGTTTCCTCCGGGTGCTCCGGTTTCCCCCACAGTCCAAAGACATGCAGGTTAGGTTAACTGGTGACTCTAAATTGAGCGTAGGTGTGAATGTGAGTGTGAATGGTTGTCTGTGTCTATGTGTCAGCCCTGTGATGACCTGGCGACTTGTCCAGGGTGAACCCCGCCTTTCGCCCGTAGTCAGCTGGGATAGGATCCAGCTCGCCTGCGACCCTGTAGAACAGGATAAAGCGGCTACAGATAATGAGATGAGATATTAAACTTTATTAACAATATCTCATTTTCAAATTGTATATTTATTGATGTATAAATATCAAATATTTTGGATGAAATAATCTCATGAAGGATTTTGTCCTGTATTTAAGGAAATAGTTTGAGGTGAAAGAGATAAAAGGGTGTAAAACAGTGACAAAAACCACTTTGAATGTATCAACAAACAAATAAGTGAGTAAATAAAATCGTGAACTGAATTCTGATCACAGTGTAGATTTGCTGGTGCAAATAATTAGGGAGTTTAATTTTATTTATTTATTTATTTATTTATTTATTTGAGTCATTGGGGATTTTTTTTCCAGAATCTTCCACTGACAGAAAACCAGATCTTCTCTGTTAAACTGCAGATTTTATTAAAATTGCACTTAAAATCAGTGTGACGTTTATTTAATGTTATTTTTGCAATATCGTGACTCTCTACAAAAACAAAGGTGATCGTAGTGATTGCAACAACTATCGCGGAATTTCTCTGCTCAGCATTGTTGGCAAGCTCTTTGCGAGAGTGGTACTGAGAAGACGCCGAGTGTTCACAGAGAGAGTGTACCCTGAGTCGCAGTGTGGATTCAGAGCTAAGCGGTCCACCATCGACATGGTCTTCTCCATCCGACAACTACAGGAGAAGTGTAGAGAGCAATAAAAAACACTCTTCATTGCCTTCATCGATCTTACCAAGGCCTTCGACCTTGTCAGCCGGGATGGTCTTTTCCAGACCCTGAAGAAGATTGGATGACCACCCAAACTCTACAGCATCATCAAGTCATTTCACACCAACACGAAAGGCACAGTTGTCTTTGATGGCTCAACCTCAGAACCCTTCACCATCTGTAGCAGCATGAAACAGGGGTGCGTGCTGGCTTCAACTCTCTTTGGCATCTTTTTCTCGTTGCTTCTCAAGCATGCTTTTGGCTCTTCAACTGAAGGCGTGTACTTAAGAACATGGTCAGATGGGAACCTGTTCACCCTTTCCCGTCTGAAGGCCAAGACTAGAGTCAAGCAGAGGTGCCTCTGAGACTTTCTCTTTGCCGATGATGTTGCCATAACCACTCACTCAGCCCTCGAAATCCAGAGGATGATGAACTTCTTCAGCGAAGCCTGCAAGCAATATGGACTCACCATTAGCACCAAGAAAACGCAAGTCATGGGACAAGGTGCAGATGCAACACTGAACATCAGCATTGGAGTCCATGCACTTGAAATAGTCCACGAGTTCACTTACCTGAGGTCAATGATAGCTGACAACCTATCCCTGGAGAGCCAACTGAACCATTGAATCAGCAAAGCAGCTACCATCATGTCTCACCTGAACAAGAGACCCTGGACAAACAGAAAGCTGATGGAGAAGACCAAGGTGCAGATCTACAGGGCATGTGTGGTGAGTACTCTCCTATATGGAAGTGAGATGTGGACCCTAAAAGCAGCCCAAGAAAAGCAACTAAACACCTTCCACATGCGCTGCCTTTGAAGGATCCTCAAGATCACCTGGAGGGACAAAGTCAGCAGCCAAGCGGTTCTTGAGAGGGCAGGAGTCTCCAGCATGTACTGCCT
>NC_083588.1:65410320-65435320 GCF_027579695.1 Neoarius graeffei | reverse complement strand
TTTTGTAACTTCTACATCATCGAGTCAAAATATTACAAAAACATTTTAGAGTCCAAACTTTCGGGTTTTTTTTTTCCAGCACAAAATTAAATGTTACAGGAAAAACAGTCTGTATCTGAGCAGCATATTCCATAAGAGAGCACTTTTCAGATGAAAAAAGAAAGCATAATGAAGGCTGCTGGGTTTTGGTGTAAAATGAAGAAGTGAGTGTGACAGTCAAAGTGTCCAGAAGAACTGGGGCTGGTTCTGTAAGATGCTCAGGAAAACCTACAGATCATTTCCACATAAAACTGACCTCACTGGACCTGAGACGGATTATTATTTTTTTTAAAGCAAAGGGTCGTCTCACACCAAATACTGACTTTGTTTCATGTATTATGGCTCACTGATTACTGTTTATAGTATTTTCTAATGTTGAAACATTTCATTTCCTTATTTTTTCAGCCATTTTTTGGTTGACAGCATTTCTTTACATGTGCCGAAGACTTTTGTACAGAACTGTGTGTTCATGTAGTTAAAACGAAATAAAATGACAGAAATGATGTAAAGGTCATGGGTCACACACTCAGAGTGCCTGAACATGTGTCATTCTTTGAGTTTTTTTTTTTAACTAGAGATAGCTCTGATCTGATACCTAGAAAAGAAAAAGGTGGATTGGATATCTGGGGAAAATAAATCGACTTTGTAACAAAGAGCAAACAAAGAGGAAAGATTTTGGAACTGAAAAAGAGACCTGACTGTTTTTTAAAATCCTTTTATTACACTGTAAAAAAAAAAGTGACCATCTCAACTTAAATTTTCTAGGCAACATGATGCAAGAGAATTTTGTGTTGAGATGGTCAACAACAAAAGGTAAGTTGGTTGAACTCAAATTTAAACACGAAAATCCTTCTTAAGTCAACAAAGATCCTTGTTAAGTCAACAAGGATTTCTGAGTTGAATTTTGAGTTCAACCAACGTACTATTTGTTGTTGACCATCTCAACTCAAAATTCTCTTGCATCATGTTGCCTAGAAAATTTGAGTTTACATTTGATTTCAACCAGCGTATTTTTGCTGTTACCCAAATTAGGTTACTCTTCTTATAATAACAAATAAATGTTTGCTATAATAACATGTATTTCTACATTTCATATGATGTTTTTTTCAAGTTACCTGTACCTTAAAACATACAATAAATCACTGGCGCAAAAAAGACACTTACAAATAATTGTCAAAGGAAAACACTTTTATTTGTAAGACTGTGTCTCTTGCAAATGAAAAAGAATTCTGCAATGTGCAGGAAAAAAGTGATCCACTTCCAGACAGATTGCTACATGTCAATCTCACGTTTAAATTTTAGAATGAAGAACTAAAGACCTTTGTTGAAATTTACCTGAACATTAAAGTCAAGTTGGATTACAGACTATAATTTGAAATTTTGAACACATTTGTTGAATGAGTCTTTCACAAGTGTTCTGGAGTAAACTGACATTTATACCACAATAAAAAAGGGGCTCAGGCTCCATCAGCTACTTGCACTTGACAAAATAAACTAACTGTGACTGCTGTGTCAATTTCAAAATTCAATTTTACGATAAAAAACTAAAAAAAAAAAAAAAAACTTAAACCTTTACTTGAGTATTCAAATCAAGTTAACCTTCACAGCTGAGCGTCAGTGTTAATATATGGACTACACACTATGATTTGAAATTTTGCAAACATTTGTTGAATGATTAAGGCCTTTAAAAGTATAAAGTGTTCTGGAATAAACTGAAATTCTACATCACAATAAAAAAGTGCTCAGAACAAGCACGTTCCTCCTTGATGTGATTTGCCCCTGCGCAGAGGTAAGGAAACCCCATACAGCACGTGTATATATGCGTCATTGGTTCTACCAACAAGGATACCAACATGCAGCGTTGCAACAGGTTGCAGCTAGTTCTATCAACAAGGATATCTTTGATATTTGGATGTTAAAATTCTTGATAGCTCAACATGATATCACAATGAGAGAAAGTGTATTAGGCCGACCTGGATTAGTTGGTTGTAAGTGAAAATGACATTTCTGAGTCAAATGATATGTAAAATCTATGTTCAATCAACACCCGCCCGTAAAATTTTTTACAGTGTAGGATTGATTTTATTACATTTGTACTCATTACTTTATGATGTTTCAGAAGAAGTGATATCATGCTCTCTCTAGTGTTCATGTATCTCACACACACACAGACTCTGCTGTCTCTGGGATCGTCTCTGGACTATAAAGACCGCCGAGGCCTGACGCCGCTGTACCACACGGTGCTGACAGGGGGCGACACGTCCTGCTGCGAAACGCTGCTTTATCACCGAGCCAAGATTGGAGTGAGGGACGAGAACGGCTGGGACGAGACACACCAGGTACCTAATGGAAAAAAACCTGTGTGTGTGTGTGTATTTTATACATGATGTCTGTCACGGAGTGTTTGCATGAATGGACTTGTTTCTGTCTCTTTCTTTTTTCCATCCCTCCATCCATCAAGTCCATCAGTCGCTCCGTCGTCACACAGCAACAGGAAAGAGGACGAGGTACATCATCGTCATCCTGTCCATCATCATATCTATTCATAAAAATCACACCAATTCATTAATTCATGAATAAATACATTTTTGGTGCGTGTCATTTGCTGCTAAAAATAATTCAGTTGTTTTTCTTCCAGCAAAAATTTCTCATGAAATCATGAAAAAAAAACCTCATAAAAAGCAAGCTTAAATGAAGAATATTCTCTGTTACATTAATTGTAGCTAAAATAAAATAAATAAATAAATAAATAAATAAATATTTTTGGTCTGATATTCCAGAGAAATTTCAGGTTATTGTTAATATTCTTACAAGATCTTTTATGCAAATTAGGATTTATAATTAAGTAATTATAAATCTCTCTGGTGACGGTGGCAGAGAAGAGGACTATGGACAAACTACTGAACATCATGGTCGATGCCAGTCACCCTCTGCACACCGTCATCAGCAACCAGAGGAGCCTGTTCAGTGACAGAATGCTCCTTCCCAAGTGCAGGACGAACAGACTCAAAAACTCCTTTGTCCCTCACGCCATCAGACTGTACAACTCCTCTCTGGGGGGGAGGAGGGGGAACAGGAGGACAGAGGATGGGAAGGAGCAGTAGCCTAGCCTGACAATAAGCAATACCGGACAATGTGCAATATAAAGTGCAATATCTCTCCTGCTGGACTTTTTTTTTATATATATTTGTATATGAAATACTTAATTTATCTAGAAGTTTTTCTCTATTTTCTATTCTCTGTTTATCTGTAATGATGCTGCTGGAATTTTAATTTCCCTGAGGGAACCTGCCCAAAGGGATCAATAAAGTTCTATCTAATCTAATCTAATCTAATCTAATCTAATCTAATCTAATCTAATCTAATTAAGGAGCGGTAGAAATATCCTGTCATCTTAATCAATTATTTTTCAGATATTTTTTATAAAACTCATTTAATACACATCGTATACAAAATACACACGAACTGTAGTGAGAAAATGTAAAAATAAATAATAAAACAAAATGTTTTTCATTCATTTTGAAAAAATTCATTTTTGTCCACTTATCGTTATCTGAAACATTAAGCTCCGCCCATTGTACAATCATGTCATGTGAAAAATCCTCACAATGACTGACGAATGAGTGAATAAAATCGTTTGTTTTTAGCGGTGGAGTCTGAGCTCCACCTCCTGTATGAATGTCAAAGACGCCCCGACACTGGAGACTCCTTCCATCAGTGTTACATAAACATCTCCTTATCTTCAGAAAACTTCACCGTATCAGTGACTTCTCAATGTGTTTATTAATCTGTTTACGTTAATGATTATGCACAACGTCCGCTGTACACGCCCCTGTGAAGGAGCTGTTGCTATAGAAACAATAATGTATCAGAATGAGGGCATTAATATAAATAATGCTGTGATGTGCAGCTGCGCTACTGTCAGAGCTGCTGTTCTGGAGAATTAATCACCACCTTCCGACCAATCAGAGTCCAGAACTCAGCAGCGCCGTGATATTAAACAGTGATGATGTTATTTTTTTTATTTTATTCACAACATAATCTGAAGCTTTTTTTAACACACTGGAAGTAACCGAGGTGTGTCTCAGATAACACTGCCAAAATGTCCTGATATCAGAAAGTGTGTGTGTGTGTGTGTGTGTGTGTAAGGGATTGTGTCTTTTCATTTCTATTTCAAATCTGCTCTGTCTTCACGCTGTCTCACATTCAGAGCTGTGTTAATTAATAAAGGTGTCAAAGTTCTGACAGGTATGAAGTAAGTCTGTCTCTCTCTTTCTGTTGTCTGTCTCTCTCTGTCTATCTCTCTGTCTGTTGTTTGACTGTCTCTCTGTGTTTCTTTCTTTCTGTCTGTCTGCCTGCCTGTGCCCATATCTGTCTGTCTCTCTCTCTGTATGTCTGTCTCTGTCTCTTTCTCTCTCTTTCTCTGTATGTCTGTCTCTCTCTGCTTATATCTCTGTCTGTCTGTCTGCTCTTTCTGTCTCTCTCTCTTTCTGTCTGTTGTTTGTCTCTCTCTGTGTCTCTTTTTCTGTCTGTCTGTCTCTTTCTTTTTCTGTCTGTCTGTCTGTCTGTCTGTCTTTATCTCTGTCTGTCTGTCTGTCTGTCTGTCTGTCTGTCTTTATCTCTGTCTGTCTGTCTGTCTGTCTGTCTGTCTGTCTGTCTCGGTCTTTATCTCTGTCTGTCTGTCTGTCTGTCTGCTCCTTCTGTCTAACTTTCTGTCTGTCTCTCTTTCTGTCTGTTATCTGTCTCTTTTTCTCTGTCTGTCTCTCTGTCTGTCTGTCTGTCTGTGCCTACCGGTATACCTCTGTCTGTCTGTTTCTGTCTCTTTCTCTGTGTCTGTCTGTCTCTCTCTCAGTCTCTCTTTCTGTGTGTCTGTCTCTCTCTCTCTCTGTCTATCTCTGTCTGTTTATCTGCTCTTTTTCTGTCTAACTTTCTCTCTGTCTATCTGTCTTTCTGTTTTTCTCTCTGTCGATCTCTCTCTCTCTCTAATATTTTTCCACAACTTCTCTGACTGGAATCATTTCTTCTTTTTCTTCTCTCTTGCTTTCTCTCTGTCTTTCCTTTTCTCTTTTTCTTTATTTCACAACTCCTCCTCTGGCTGGAATAATTTCTCTCTCTCTCTCTCTCTCTCTCTCTCTCTCTCTCTCTCTCTCTCTCTCTTTCTCCCCCCCATTATTCCACAATCCCTCCTTCTGACTGGAATCATTTCTTCTTTTTCCTCTCTCCTGCTTTGGATTCTTCTCCTCATCACCATGCTCTCTCTGTCCTGCTCGCGCCCTTCATTCTTCTCCTTTTCCTCCTCGTTTCTTCTGCAGGCTTGTCAGAATGGAAACTCGCAGCATCTGGAACATCTGCTGTTTTACGGCGCGGACTCTTCGTCCCAGAACGCCTCAGGAAACACCGCCTTACACATCTGCGCTCTCTACAACAAGGTAACGTCTCGTCCGCTCGTCCGTCTGCTCTGAGGACACAGGTGGGATCTGGAGGAGGTTGGAGATGTTTCTGACAGATACATTTGCGAGGCTGAAGTCGTTAAAGTTGCGTGAATGCTGTTGCTAGGCAACTTAGGAAATACAGGTGCTGTGCTTAAGCTAGCTAACAACCAAGTGGGAGAATCTGAATAACTGGCACCTCGCCGTAATAAGTTTTATACAGTGACAACGAAAATGAGATGAACATATCCAGAATGTTTACCTCAACATTTACCTCAGATGGGCTGTTAAATTACTTATAAAATGCTTTTCAAGGTTATTTGAAGATACTAAAAACTAAAACTGAAGTTAAAAGACAGCCACAAAGCAACAGTTTTACCTCATGGAATTAATTCCTCTGTATATGTTTCAGAAATATAGGAACAAATCAGTAATTCTGACTTCTGAGAGGAATTGGAGTAAATCTCACAAGCTAACTGCTAATCGCTGGGCGAGCACTTTTACAAGCTAGCACGCGGTTATTAAGCTTTATAAAGCCAGAGTGACGGTGAAAACTGGACACATACATCATGGACACCAACATTTACCTCAGATGTTTTAGTAAACTAGCAAAAAAATTCAGAACAATGAAAATTACACTGAAATTACACTTAGCATTAACTGCTAACCCAAAATTTAGGCTTCATATTCAACGTTCATGTTGTATCTTCTAGTAAACACATTGAGCTGAATTTTAAATGCAGTAATTCTACACAAAGTCGATAATTTTACCTCATGAACTTGATTCCTCTGTGTGTGTTTCAGAAATGTAGGAACAAATCACTGATTTTCCAGAAATCTTCATCACTATAAGCTAGCTGTTAATGACTAAGGCGAACAATTTCACAAGTTAGCAGGTAGCTTTATAAAAAACAGATGAGAAATGAGACAGAAACTTCAGGAATGTCAACATTTACCTCAGATATGCTGGTAAATTACTAAGAAAATATTCAGAACAACTGAAATTATACTGAAATTGCACTTAGCATTGACCGCTAACCTAAAATTAAAAATGGAAGAAAATCTTATAACAGTAGTTTCATCTTATCCTGAATATACGATGACTCATTAAACGAATAAAATAAATAAATGAGATATGAAAAAAATGAAGCTTGAAGGTGAGTTTATATAGCTAATACAGTTAGCTTGTTTTGTTAATCTGATGTGATTTTCACTGATTTGATTAGTGCGTTTTTAAATTTGTGTTTAAATAGTTAGCTTTCGAAAATTCTCATCATTATGTGTCAGAACTAAAAAGAAAAAAAAACCTCTGGATCAGGGCTTTGAACCAGAATTTTTTTCCTATTGGTTCGTTCCGAACAGAAACGGAATTTTAACGTTTCCAGTTTTGGGTTCCACCATTAAATAGACGTTCCCGAACCGGTTAGAACAAAAAAATTTCGTTCCCGGAACGGTTAATTACGTTCCCTGTCAGCGGTTTAACAAATGGCTATAAAATTATGTCTCTGTCTCATCCAGCTTAAGCCAAATGTAGGCTAATTCTATTACAACCTTCATTAAATAAGACAAGAAATAATTCAAAACAATTATTATTTCAAATGTTGGCGATTTGGATTCTCAGTATGTCTTCCCATCTACACAAACAGAAAAAGTGCCAAAAATGAAAGATAATTCGTTTAGTGTGTTACCAAAGGCTAGTCAGGCCCTATAGAGGGCTACCGCATGACGTCACCGCGCCGCGAGATTTTGTTAGGCGCCATATTGGAAGACCAAGTACACATCTATGCAAGTACATACATACATAAAACAAACTACACCTGAAATGTAGCCAGGGCCGGTTCTGCCCTAATCTGGACCCGGGTGCAACATCGCGCAACCCCCCCCCCAAAAAAAAACCCAAAACACCAGTCTAAATCAGGACAACCATCACATAACTATAACTATAAACATTTTATATCAACTATTTTAACTAAATGGGCTATAATAAATAAGCCTGCAGGCAGCCACGGCCGGCTGCCTTAAAAAGTAACCATTTGTCCTACCTTAAAACTCGTTTTGCATTTTCTGCCTCCTTTTTTGTATTTTCAACCCTCCGTTTATTTTCTTTCCTTTTCTGAAAACCCGATTTGTGTCCAGACATTTTGTTCTGCTACCAACGAACTAACCCGTCAGGTCTCGTCTCTCGAGCGCGCGATGATTCCCGTGGGAAGGGCAACAATTGATACATTTTTACAAACAGCCAATAGGGAGGTTGCATCGTTCAGGCTCTTCTTTGCTCAGACACTCAGTAATGGAGACGTGATAGCAGTCCACCTTCCCGCTCTCTCCATTCAGTCAGCGAACGTCACACAGGAAGTGAACCCCAGCGGGTCATAGAAACTTGCGCAGGAGGAGAATGGCTTTTTTATTTGTAGGCTACGGAAACTTTGAGGAACGAAATAAAAACCGGTATTAACCGGTTACCATTATTTTTAATAAGCGTTTCTGTTCCGGAACATAAAAAATAATAAAGTTTCTGGTTTCGTTTCTGTTCCATGTGAAATAGAAAAAGTTCCCGGTTTTCGTTTTCGTTCCTTGAACCGGTTCAAAGCCCTGCTCTGGATAGACCACACCCGCAATTAACAAATTATAAGTAACACAAGCAGAATTTTCCTTCATTATGATCGCAGCGTGTTCAATGTTTGTCGTACAGGAGAGCTGCGCACGCATCCTGCTGTACCGCGGAGCAAACAAGGACATAAAGAACCACAGCGGACAGACGCCGTTTCAGGTGAGAGAGCAACTGTGGAGAACCAGGAAGCAGTGAGGAACATGTCAAATAAAGCGCAAAACTCTACATGTGCTTTTTAAAGCTTCTTCAGTTCCCTCTCTGTGGGAATCTCTTACTGAACCATATAACAAAGTGTTCTCCTGTCACAAAGGGTTCTAGTGGGAAGCTAAAAACTCTTATCCTGAGTATTATCCAATGAAACCCTTAAAGAACCCTTGAAGAACCCTGTTTTCTCAGACTATACAGTATGTGCATTGGCATGTGGAGCAAACTCCAAACTATTGCTCATTATTTTCTCCTTGATTTCTAGAACAATCTGGTTCTTTAACGGTTCATTACATGATGAAGCCATCTAAAAGGTACTCTGAAATGTTTCTGATTGGTTCTACATAGGACCTTCATTCGAAGTCACATCCTTAACAGTTCTCAGTTTAGTTTTCTGTTGGAGTACACCATTAGAAAGGGTTCTTCATGGTTTCTTTGAAGGTTCATTGGATAATTAATGGTTCTTAGGTTCATCAAATGGTTTTACTGGGAACCATATTATGGACCTTTTAAGGACCAAACCAAAGAACACTTAAGGGTTCTAAAATTTCACGAGTGTACACTCTCAATTAACCAGCCAACCAACCAACCAACCAACCAACCAACCAACCAACCAACCAACCAACCAACCAACCAGACAAACAAAAAATGGTTCAAGGGCTCTACTTTAAGGGTTTATGGATTCTCAAATGGGTTCTACATGAAACTTTTTCTGATAACTGATAGGGGAAACACTTTAGAGTGTTTTAGAGTTCTACATAGAGCCTTTCCTTAAAGGGACAACCAAATAATGTTTAAGATTTCTAGTGGACAGACCTCTTCTTCTTCTTCTTCTTCAAAAAAAAAAAAAAAGGTTCTTTAGAGGATCTTTAAAGGTTCATTGGCTATTTAAACCTCCTAAAATTGGTTATACTTGGAACTGTTTCTGATTGGGAAACACTTTGCTTGTAGGGTTCTACATAGTACCTTAAAAGGTTTCCCAGAAATCACATCTATAAGATTTTTACATTGTTATTGAGAGAGTGCACTCTTCACAAAAAGTGTTCATCGGATAATTAAGGGTCCTGAGTTTCCAAAAAGAGGAATCCTTTCTGAGAGGGAAACAGTTGTAGGGTTCTGTGTAGAATCAACACCCAGAGGAAGAACTGAAGAACCTTTAAAGATTCTAGATTTTTGAAGAGTGCATGTTTCATGTTTTGCCAGTTTTTGTTTGTGTTTCATTTGGAACACAGTATAATGATTAATAATGTTTCTGATTGTTGCTTGTTTTGGCTTATTTTGATGTGTGTGTGTGTGTGTGTGTGTGTGTGTGTGTGTGTGTGTGTGTGTGTGTGTCCAGGTGGCTGTGATGTCGGGACATTTTGAGCTCGGAGAGATCATTAAAAACCATCGGGATTCAGATGTGGGTGAGTCGGAGAGTCTCACGCTTCTCATCTCAAAGCTTCTTAAGAATTGTAATAAACATGACAACAAAAATATAAGAATTTAATTTAATTAAATTATCAGTTTAATTAGGCGGCATGGTGGTGTAGTGGTTAGCGCTGTTGCCTCACAGCAAGAAGGTCCGGGTTCGAGCCCCGTGGCCGGCGAGGGCCTTTCTGTGCGGAGTTTGCATGTTCTCCCCATGTCCGCGTGGGTTTCCTCTGGGTGCTCCGGTTTCCCCCACAGTCCAAAGACATGCAGGTTAGGTTAACTGGTGACTCTAAATTGAGCGTAGGTGTGAATGTGAGTGTGAATGGTTGTCTGTGTCTATGTGTCAGCCCTGTGATGACCTGGCGACTTGTCCAGGGTGAACCCCGCCTTTCGCCCGTAGTCAGCTGGGATAGGATCCAGCTCGCCTGCGACCCTGTAGAACAGGATAAAGCGGCTAGAGATAATGAGATGAGATGAGATCAGTTTAATTACGGTTTAATTACTATATTAAAAAACTACGGCAAAATTATCTGAATTATTAGTACTAATATTTCACAAGTCTTCTTTCCTTTTTTCCCTTCATCCTGCCAAAAAGAAATTCGGATTACAGCACAAATGTATTTTATAAAATAAAATTTAACGATTAAATTATTAGACACATTAAGCAAACGTATAATATTATGTATTTATTATTTATTATAATCTAGTTATAATAATTCTAATTTACATATAATCAGTATATAGTAATAAGTTGGAACATTTGATATCATATCAACACCGAACACAGTCTCTAAGTTTATTTTTAAAAATGATAAACTTGTAGCTTTTATTAAATTATTTAAAACCTATTCTGTCTAGTAACTAAAATTATTTAATGAGTTTTTATAAAAGTAAACATTTTTACTTGCTTTATAGATTTGCGTTTTCTGTTAAACACAGTTAATTATGTTTAGGGCTGTAATTATAATCACTAAATAATGATCTACAAAAAAACCCAAACAAACAAACAAAAACACTCGCTGGACTTTGTGGACCTGTAAATTACGCCATGTTTTTGGACTAAGAGCTCAGGATTCAGTTTAATCGTTCTCAAATGTTGGTTCACTCAGTTTGACTGAGATTTTTCTAAAAAAATTTTTAGCTGCAGTAAAATCTAATAAAAATTGCTATTATTATTTCAGAAAGTGGTATGCAACTGTATCTGCAGCAGAACAACATGTTAAAATTCATCGCATGGATGCTCTTTTGTGGGTTTGTGTTCTTCATCGTGTGTGTGTGTGTTTTACAATTTGTGTATGCTGCAGTGCCATTTTTGGAGTCACCAAAGTTCGCGCCCCAGAGGCGGGAGAGTGGTCGCACGCTGGCTCCGCCCTATCCACACCCATTCCTACGCGCCAACAGTGACAACAGCATGAATGTTCCTGAGTGGCTAGCCTTCCCCAATGCAGCCACGCCCAACATCGTCTCTGTGCAGGTATGGTACACATCTCTGTGCAGGGGTGTGTGTGTGTGTGTGTGTGTGTGTGTGTGTGTGTGTGTGTGTGTGTGTGTGTGTGGAGGGCAGTTATTCAGGTGGAAGAGAAATTGTCCATTAATTATAATTGAACTCAAAATCAGATGTAGTGTGTGTGTGTGTGTGTGTGTGTGTGTGTGTTAGGGTCTGAAACATGGCGGTACACTGCGCAGCTCCAGCAGTCCCCGGGGAGCCCGAACACGTTCGCCGTCTCGCGGCCGAACAGGAGACAGAGACGACCGCAGCAGACAGAGCCGGAGACAGGGGTGAGTGTCAAATGCACTGAATCACAGTGAATCACTTTGAATTAAATACACTGAATCATGAATCAAACTGAATTTGAATGAACCAATTGCATCAAATCACATTAGACAAACTGAATCAGTCTCAGTTACTTCACATTCAGTCACACTGAATCAATAGATCAAATGACACTGAATCAATAGATCAAATGACACTGAACTATTTCCACTAAATCACTGAATCATTAGATGGAACAACAACACTAAATCTTACTGAATCACACTGAATCGTTAGATTGAACGACACTGGATCAGTCACACATGTGCACATGTAATGTATGTGTGTGTGAGTGTGTATGCTTGTGTATAAGGGTGTGTGTATGTGCGCAGGCCGGGCTCCATCAGTTCACAGGGTGCAGCTCCGGCTCAGCGAAGGCGTCTGTACAGCGCCGTCCCGGGGCGAGTGTTTGTGGCCACACGCTCACACACAGCGCAGGGCGAGCGTGAGATCAGCTTCAACAAGGGAGACAAAGTCAAAGGTGTGTGTGTGTGCGTGTGTGTGTGTGTTTACATGTAAACAAAAAAAAAAGGTTTTGAGTCCTGTGTTATCAGTGATAATGTCACTAAATATGTGTGTGTATCTCTGTATGTTTCCTCAGGTGTGGATAAACGTTGTCTGTGTATGTATTCTGGTGCCATGCGTCTGTACGTGTGTGTGTGTGTGTGAGAGAGAGAGAGAGAGAGAGAGAGAGAGAGTATGAAATGTTGTGTGTGTGTGTGTGTGTGATGTGATGCTGAGGTGCACTCACACCTGCATGTAGGCTGTGTTGTGTGTGTGTGTGTGTGTGTGTGTCCTTTATGTCCGATGTTCACATATGTGTGGATTTGTATGTTTTGTGAATGCTCATGTATTTATGTTGACACCACACACACACACACACACACACACACACACACACATACACACACACACACTTCTCTCTGTGTGTTTTCTCTCAGTGCTGAGTGTTGGAGAGGGTGGATACTGGGAGGGGACAGTAAGGGGACGGACCGGTTGGTTCCCCTCTGACTGTGTGGAGGAGGTGGCGGCTCGCAATCTGGAGCACCGTTCAGGTGAGCAACACACACACACACACACACACACACACACACACACACACACACACACACACACACACATATATATGTCCATTTTGACCCTGATGATAGTGTTATGGTGTTTATGTCTTGTATAGTGAATAAGGCATGTATGTGATTTGAGACACATCCAGAACAGACTGAAGATGGTGGCCTATAAAGTTAATAGGTTGTGTGTGTGTGTGTGTGTGTGTGTGTGTGTGTGTGTGTGTGTGTGTGTGTGTGTAAATTGTGATACCTCCTCAGTGGACTGATACAGTAATTGAGGGATGATTCTGACTGTATCAAAAGTGTTGTGTGATTGTGAATTTGGTTCCCTTATGCTTGTGTCCTGATTCTGCGGTGTAGGGAGCAGGGAGTAAGGGCACCTTGTTTTAGACCACAGTGTAGGAACATCTAGTGAGCAGCGGTCACGCCTTCACACACTCCTCTGGATGTGTGACTTCACACTGAATAAACTCAGGCAGAAAAGAGAGAGAAACTTCAGATGTTGTTCAGATACACACACACACACACACACATTCTTCCCCGTGATCATGTGGGTACCGCTGTGTGTGTGTGTTGCAGACAGCCGTAGTGAGAAGACCAAGAGACTTTTCCGTCATTACACTGTGGGATCATATGACAGCTTCGATGCACCCAGGTAAGGCCAGACCACTACACACACACACACACACACACACACACACACACACACACACACACACACACACACACACACACAGTACTAAGGTTGCCTTAATTGCATATTGACTCAGCATTGTTGTTTGTGTTAGAACCATTTCATTGCAGTTTACAGCTGCACAGAATGAACAGATCACAGATCACATGGTCATGTGACTTTCATGTCCCTGAGCGTTCGTAAAAATGTCCCCAGTTCTGATGAATCTGATGAATTCGTAAGTGTTGGGTGTAGGTGTGCTGTACCTCAGGGGCGTGTTTTAAGTCCGCTGTTTCTTCGCTTTGTGCCATTTTCTTGGTCAGTGATCAGAGTGAACGGAGTTAATGACTTGAACTTGTTTAAAAGTGTAAATATTACAACTTGCTTCTGCCTCAAATCAGAATTTTGCCAATTAATAAACAATTTATAAACAATGAGCCTCATACTGTTGCTCAAACTGGATATAAACAGATTCATCTGGAAATCATTTGTATGAGTGTTTACACCAGACATTTATTTGGTCTTCATGAAAATCCTCTAAATTCTGAACATTTGTGTCCTGTTCGTACATTTACTCACAAGAACACAAACTAATATAAACCTCCACTTGGTTTATTATTATTATTATTATTATTATTATTACATTCATAGTGTTTATCCAGAGCCTTTACCCTGATTGTTCATTTCATTCTCCGAGCTTTCTGTCCACTTTACCTTTAAATGACTAAATGCAAATGAGCTGTGTCAGGAACACACTTTTGCACATTATGGCTGATCAGAGTACACACTCGCACGAAGAAAATCATCGTTTCTGGAACTTTTGTAAATCCAATAGAACGTTTTAGACACAACTTTACAAAAACTTTGAAAAATGAGGCCCAGTGTTGCTCACAAACATTTGTTTGATGCAGTTGTTGATTATTTCTCATTGATAGATAAATAGATAAACATACTATATACAATTACAGTAAATAAGTAATATTTTCTGAGATTGTAAAGTCACAAATGTACAAGAAACAAAACCTCAGAAAAATAGCGGGGTTGTTTTGTTGTTATGGAACCACATTGTTTCACTTTTCAAGGTCGGACCAACGTCATCACGCCACAGATGCTGAGAGTTACAGAAAATAAAGTTTTTACTCCTCGATTACACAGTGTAAAACAATAAAGCACTAAGAGATTTACAATATTTCCCAGAATGCACTGCAGCCGGGAAGCACGTGAGCGATTGTTGTGCTTCCTGAATGCAGTGAGGGATGGATGTATAAACCCCACAGGTTTGTTTATCCGTGTCCTTTTCTCTCTTCTCTGTTCATAAATGTATAATTATTGTGTAAGAACAGTTTCGGTTACTTTCAGTGTGTGGATTTTTCTCATCTGAGCAAATCTCTGTGACGTTGAAATGGCTGAGCCGAGAGTTACAGGAAATGTGGGATTTTTAGTCGATGTAGTTCCTCGACAAAATATCACCACTGTTTTTCCCAATTTTGTTTCTTGTAAGTGTATGATTTTTTTCTTGCAAATTTGTGACTTTTTTTCTTGTAAATTCGTGACTTTTCCTTCACAAACTTATGATTTTACAATCTCAGAGAACATCCAGGTTTTTTTCTCAGAACATTAACACACACACACACACACACCCACCACACACACACACACACACACACACACACACACACACACACACACACACACACACACACACACAGCTTCATAATGTTTTTTTAACCTTCAGTGGCCCTAATTTAAAAAAAAAAATTGAGAGAATTGTTGTTTTTTGCTCTTGGACTCCCCCTACAGTTGCGGAGTGTAATTCACGTTTACACCACTGATGTAATATAAACACAGATTGCTCTCTGAGCTCCTCATGTAAAGCTGGACACGTGCTTGTTTAGAAGCTGAAGGAAACAGAATGGCAGAAACAAAAGAACCATCTCAACTGACGAGGAAGTTTGAGTTTTGCTGAAATACTGTGTTTGCAGGCCATTTTCAGGACAGAAACGCTGTTTACTAAGTGTGTGAATCTGGAGTTTGTGTGTAATCGACATCATATAGGAGCATATTACTCATAACACACATTGTGTGGTGTAATTTATTACATGTTAGCTGAGACAGGTTCATAAAGCTACAATCTGTCAAGGCTTATTTGACGTGAGATTGACAAACTGACCAAACGTTTTGGCGTGAGATTAATTAATTAATTTATTTTCATGCTCACCTGAGATGGGACTGGGGTTAGGTGAATTTAGTCATCTGGAAAAACTACAAATCTCCATGAGACAGGGTTAACGCTGATAAGGTTCCAGCCTACAGTAGGTCACAATCCTTCATTAATAACATTATCAGGGATGGAACTCTGCTGTCGGATTGTCGTTGTTTTCCCGTTAGCCGTGACACAGATCACTAGACCTCAGGTCTGGAAGTGAACGTGCAGCTCAGACATTATTTTGTCGCACTGAAGTCAAATTTTGCACCCAACTCAGACTAGTAGCATGCTAAGCTAACGTAACCAGAACCATGCTAACACTAACATTATAGCGGTGCTCCATACTTAAGAAAATATGGTAATCCATCGAGTTGATTTTTCATGGACACACAGGGATCCCAGCCGTGTACGTCCGTCCCCGCCCCTCGCGATTCTGATTGGCTGTTGGATTTTGGCGGGAACTAGAAGCACGAGCGCGCCTACATAACTTATTTTTGTCTGCAGATAATTTCATATTTATCGGCTTTTCCCACCGAGAACAACTCAAACAGCGCAACACAATAATCATCATTTTTACAAACTTTAATACAAACTTTAAAAAGATGTCAGAACAAGTGAACCAAGGAGAGAAAGATGAAGTCAAAACCAGGAAGAGAAAGAGAGTTTTGCCAGAGGAAGAAAAGGAAAGAAGCGGTGACAGAGCGAGAGAAAGGCGAAGAAATCTTTCACAAGAAAAGCCACAAGCTGAAAGAGAAAGAAAACGTGTAAAAAATGAATGAATAGAAATGATGAGTTGTAGGAATTTAATTCTAAATAGTGATGTTGATTTTGAAATCACTGCGAATCCTTCGGGATCTGACACGGTGACCTGAATCCACTCAGTGTTTTCATGGATCGTCTGTCTTTTGTTTTCAAAACATTTTGCTATAAATCCCTAAAGCGCGCTGTAGTTTATAGGAATAAAAAGAATAATGTACATGTGAGTTTGGAGAAATTTATCTTCTTGTGATAAAATTGAAATTGAAACACATCAAAGTCCATCATCTGCTGCAGGTTTGTTTTCATTTGAATGGAAGCGCCGCTATTAGGTCGGACCTCATTTTATATTATCTAATGCTGAGGGATGCTAACGGACCAAGAACAGCTAGTCAACTAAATTAACCTTATAAAACATGCATGCGTCTGACACAAAGGGACGCAAACTTCGGTGGCCACAAAAGCTAGACGGCAGCTGAGACGAGAGGACTCATTATCAGTACCGCTGTCTGAGGGTTATCCTGTAATGTGTTACACAGTTCTCGCGAGAGGTCTCCGGGACACGCCACCAGAGGTACACGGTGCTGTAACCGGGCTCGGAGACTAGATGGAAGACAAGCCGTTCTCTCTGTTACAATAAATGTACCATCAGAATAATCTGGATTCTGATATTTTAAGTTAAAATTCCTACATAACGCTGCTTTAAATGGAGACATGTCCAGATCCAGAATAGGAAACAAAGGCAAAAAAGAAGTCGGCAAATATCGCTGAGTATTTCCGATTTTTCACCAGAAAACTGTCAAACATTTTGTGGCATCATTTTTGATCACTATCTTTTTTTCCCCTTAAGTGAGAGACGCAAAGTTAACTAGCGTACCCCAGGTCTTCACTGACATCTCTGTCTCTCTCTCTCTCACACACACACACACACACACACACACACACACACACACACACACACACACACACACACACACACACACACACACACTCATCCCTATTTTCTATTTTTGCTATTTTTCCCATTATCTTTTCCCTATTTTTGGCTTTCTTGCTCCTCCCATCTCATGGCACTCTCCCTCCATCTCCCTGTCCATCGCTCGCTCTGGTTGTTCCTCTCACTTTCCTCACCCCCTGTACCTTTTTTTAATTTTCTCTCTCTCTCTGGCCTGGTCTCCCCCACCGGCTCTCCATCTGGAGGTCAGATGATCAAGGGCACTCGAGAGGAAGGGCAGAGAGAGGGAGAGACCGTGGAGAAAGATGAGAGCAAGCGCTGTGGATGGATAAAGATGAAATTAGGTTGGAGGGCGGAGTCAGACAGACGTAGGGAAAAGTATGTTGTAAGAACGAGAGGCAGGAAGTGACATGAATATTACTACTGCTAATAAATACATCATAATGATAAGAATAAGAACAACCACAATAATAATCATCAAAACATCAGTCCTACTGCTAATAGTACTAATACTGCTAAAACAACAACAACAACAACAACAACAACAACACTACTCCCCCTACTACCAAAACTACGGTTTCTATTACTATTATTGGCACTATTACTCATTCTATTATCAACAATTATACTGTTACGATACTAATATTCACTAATAACACGACTTACTATCCTGTTCAGATGATACTAATACAATGTTGCTGATAATAATTATCATTAAAAGAACATTACTCCTGCTACTTCACCAACAAATGATGAATTTGGTTCCAAAATGCGATTTAAAAAAAAAATCAAATTCCCAACAAAAGAAGTTCTTGCATTTGATCACTATTCAAAGTTCCAAAATCAATTTTATGCAAAACGTGATATCCGTCACGTTCCTTTGCATTGAATATTCCCTTTCTTTCCAAAATGCAACAAGCGCCTCTACTGATTTTCCACAAAAAGTGTTATCTCCACTCGACCAATCACAGTGCACTATTCAAATATAGAAACAGTCATAGCCCCTCCCACTGACTGTCAACATCACGGAGAATCCGCATCTTTTAGTAAGTAAAATAAATGAATAAATTTGATGGAACCAAACATTTCTTATCTTCATGGCTTTTATTATTATTCCAGTAGAGCACCTGAATACTCCTGGGCTCGAGATATGACACTACTACTACTACTACTAATAATAATAATAATAAAATAATGCTACTATTATTAACAGTAATACCAACAATGTTATTACTATTCTAAGACACTAATAACGATATGCTTAATGTGATACTAATCCTAGAATTAATAGCTGTGATAACTCATAACTAATACATAGTTGAGATTATATTGAGGTCAGACATTGGACGATGGATCATAAGGCTGTGAGTTCAAATCCCAGCACCACCAAGCTGCCCCTGCTTCGTCTCCTTCTTCTTCTTCTTCTTTCGGCTGCTTCCCGTTCGATCGCCACAGCGGATCTGTTCCGCATATTTGATTTAGCATAGGTTTTACACTGGATGCCCTTCCCTTCCTGACGCAACCCTCCCCAATCTATCTGGGCTTGGGACAGATAGTACTTACCAGCACTGAGTAAGTATGCACTGTCTCGTACAACCCTATTGGCTGGGTGTTTTTACCGAATCTGGAGGAAACCCACACAGGCACGGGGAGAAAATGCAAACCCCTGTTGGCATGTTCTTACTGTTGCAATAAGATTATTATATAATATTATAATTATAATTATAATATAGTAATCAAGTCAAGTTAGTTTATTTATATCACCCTTTTAACAACAGACATTGTCACAAAGCAGCTTTACAGAAAAGTAAAGACTTTAAACATATTAACTAATAAATTTAGCTGTAATAAATTTATCCCTAACGATCAAGCCTGTGGTGATAGTGGTGAGTAAAAAACCCTCAGACTCCACAAGGAAGAAACCTTGAGAGGAACGAGACTCTAAAGGGAACCCATCCCCATCTGGGTGATAACAGATAGTGTGATTATAAATAACTCACTTCTATAACTGTGTCCTATAGAGTCACAAAGTACAACTGTGTAACCAGGAAATTCATTATAGTTTAACATGGTGATTAGAGTCCGAAACCATCGTAGCAGAACTGTAAGTGTCCAGAGCGTCTCCTGAGTGTGTCTTTAGGCTGTCGATATGGGGGCTGACCTCCACAGGAGCAATGTGATGAGACTCCAGCCAGAAGTAGGGCATTAGGATGGATCAGGCAGGTTGTATAGCATTATCTCATCTCATTATTTCTAGCCGCTTTATCCTGTTCTACAGGGTCGCAGGCGAGCTGGATCCTATCCCAGCTGACTACGGGCGAAAGGCGGGGTTCACCCTGGACAAGTCGCCAGGTCATCACAGGGCTGACACATAGACACAGACAACCATTCACACTCACATTCACACCTACGCTCAATTTAGAGTCACCAGTTAACCTAACCTGCATGTCTTTGGACTGTGGGGGAAACCGGAGCACCCGGAGGAAACCCACGCGGACACGGGGAGAACATGCAAACTCCGCACAGAAAGGCCCTCGCCGGCCACGGGGCTCGAACCCGGACCTTCTTGCTGTGAGGTGACAGCGCTAATCACTACACCACCGTGCCACCCTGTATAGCATTAATATTATATAAATTAGTATTAATATATTAGTAGAGTAATAGTAATCGTTAAAAGACCAACACTCTAGTGCTAAATTAACTCTAACTACTTTTGCTAATACTAATGTTACTATGACGACTACTTTTACAGCTAAGTCGTATCAACAGTATGTTCCTCAACATATTAACAATATCAACAATAATGAAAAGAACAATACTCAGTGACAAATATGTGCACTATTAATGCTAATCACTATACTATTAATATGATATATTTCTATTAATACAACTTAATTCTTAATTTCCCTAAGGGAACCCTCCCAAAGGGATCAATAAAGTTCTAATCTAATCTAATCTAATCTAATCTAATCTAATCTAATCTAATCTAATCTAATCTACTGTAATCTAACAACTACTACTATTAAAGAGAACAACAGTTTACTGCTACTTCAGCTACCAATACTGAAATTAATAATACAGATCCTACTAATCCTACTCATGATAATAATATCCCTGTTATGAATGATACTGCTCAGAGCTCTAACAGCAATACTACCACTTACCCTAACATCATTAACAGTAATATTAACAATAACTATTCAACTACAATTATCACTACTAGTAATACTAACACCGATGTTACTACAACTACTAGTATGATTAGATTAGATTAGATTAGATTAGATTAGATTAGATTAGATTAGATTAGATTAGATATAACTTTATTGATGCCTTTGGGTGGGCTCCCTCAGGGAAATTAAGATTCCAGCAGCATCATTACAGAGAAATAGAGAAAAACTTCTAGATAAATTAAAATAAATTAAGTATTTACATATACAAATATAAAAGAATAAGATATGGGGAAGAGAGGAAGGGGGAGAAGTGGGGTTAGGGTAAGTGTGTGGGGGGGAAGCAGGAAAGATATTGCACTTTATATTGCACATTATCGGGTATTTCTTATTGTCAGGCTAGGCTAGGCTACTGCTCCTTCCTGTCCTCTGTCCTCCTGTTACCCCTCCTCCCCCCCAGAGAGGAGTTGTTCAGTCTGATGGCGTGAGGGACAAAGGAGTTTACTACTATTATTAATAATAATGCACATTTGCACTCAGAAACTTCAACTCAGACTGCAACTTGTGTGCAGAAACGCACTCAAGCTCATTAGAACTAATTGCCATGCACCTGTTCCTGATCAGAGTGCACTCACAGCGTGTGCTTATCAGGACTCTGAGTAACACACAAACTTTGCAAAGTGTACGCTCTGTCCCCTGTGTCTGACATTACCAAGCCTTGTATTTTGTATCGATTTCCTCGTTTTGTGTCTTTGGATTTTGCCGTCTGTATTTGCCTCTTATACATTGTCTACACCTCACCTGACCATTGCCTGTTTCACGATTCTGCCTTTGATCACCGATTTGGATCTGTTTGTTCACGTGTTTGTAAATAAAACTCTTCCTGCACTTACATCCGTCTACCGCGCTTTTTACAGTACACCTGTAGCAATACTTACATTAACAGTACTATTAACAATACTATTACTGTACTAATATATACTCATTCTAGACTATTAATACTATATTAATACAATAGTACTACTATGAATAATAATAATAATAATAATAATAATAATAATAATAGGGGCGGCACGGTGGTGTAGTGGTTAGCGCTGTCGCCTCACAGCAAGAAGGTCCGGGTTCAAGCCCTGTGGCCGGCGAGGGCCTTTCTGTGTGGAGTTTGCATGTTCTCCCCGTGTCCGCGTGGGTTTCCTCCGGGTGCTCCGGTTTCCCCCACAGTCCAAAGACATGCAGGTTAGGTTAACTGGTGACTCTAAATTGACCGTAGGTGTGAATGTGAGTGTGAATGGTTGTCTGTGTCTATGTGTCAGCCCTGTGATGACCTGGCGACTTGTCCAGGGTGAACCCCGCCTTTCGTCCGTAGTCAGCTGGGATAGGCTCCAGCTTGCCTGCGACCCTGTAGAAGGATAAAGCGGCTAGAGATAATGAGATGAGATGAGATGAGATAATAATAATAGGGGCGGCACGGTGGTGTAGTGGTTAGCGCTGTCGCCTCACAGCAAGAAGGTCCGGGTTCAAGCCCTGTGGCCGGCGAGGGCCTTTCTGTGTGGAGTTTGCATGTTCTCCCCGTGTCCGCGTGGGTTTCCTCCGGGTGCTCCGGTTTCCCCCACAGTCCAAAGACATGCAGGTTAGGTTAACTGGTGACTCTAAATTGAGCGTAGGTGTGAATGTGAGTGTGAATGGTTGTCTGTGTCTATGTGTCAGCCCTGTGATGACCTGGCGACTTGTCCAGGGTGAACCCCGCCTTTCGCCCGTAGTCAGCTGGGATAGGATCCAGCCCGCCTGCGACCCTGTAGAACAGGATAAAGCGGCTACAGATAATGAGATGAGATGAGATAATAATAATAATAATCAAAATACTACTACTACTACTACTACTGCTAATAATAATAATAATACAAATACTGATAGTAACAACACTAATACTGATGTTACTCTGACTGAAGAAGTGACAGAATTACAATTACACACGTTTTTTAATCTGTTTATGTGGAGCGTCTGCCATACACATCCCTGTGAATGAGCTGTTACTATAGAAACCATAATGTATCAGAATGAGCACATTAATTATAAATAACGTTACTGTCAGAGCTGCTATTATAGAGAATTAATCAACACCTTCTGACCAATCAGAGCTCAGAACTCAGCAGAGGCAATGGGGCGAGCAGACCTGCACGCCATATGCATGGACACACTCTGGCACTGATGCAAGCATGAACACACACGTTCTAAACATGCACATACACCTTCTGCCACTAATCCACCCTCCCCTACTTCTCTCTCTCTCTCTCTCTCTCTCTCTCTCTCTCTCTCTCTCTGTCTTATTGTTTTGCACGTGCCATGAACTCGCTGTGACGCGATGTAGCGAGCAGAAACAGAGAAAAAGCAAATGTTCAAGGTGCTGATGTGATAGTGAGAGAGAAAGAGAGAGAAGGAGAGGGAGAAAGCGAAGGAGGGAGGGTGGGAGGGAGGAAGAGAGAGGGATCAAGCAAGAAGAACAACATCGCCACGTTAGGAAAGCAGCGCTGACGGAGATGATGTGAGTCCTTCTCTTCTCCAGCTCTCCGTCCTCTTCTCTCTCTCTCTCTCTCTCTCCCTGTGCTGCTTATCTCCTCTCTGTCTCCGTTCCTGTCCTCCCTTTGAGGATGGTTACGTCTACCTGTTTCCTGTTGATCCATTTTCATTCATGCCTTCTGCTTTGTTTACGGATGTCGCAGGTTGTGTTGATAGGGGGAGGGTTCTGCATCCCTCTGTGTGTGTGTGTGTGTGTGTGTGTGTGTGTGTGTGTGTGGGTGGGTGGGTGGGTGGGTGGCGTAGAGGAAATGTGGAGTTCAGATGCAAGTTGGGAGTGTAACGTGGGCGTCAGGGGGAGGTGGTGTTCACATCAGGCCATTAAAATAACTCTAAAGAGAAAGTTTAAAGGACAAAAGGGAATGAGGAGGAGGAGGAGGAAGAGTAAAGGTCAGGTGGACAGACGGCAGGAAGAGGAAGCAGATGGGGCGGAGAGACACATGGAGAAAAACAAACAACAGGTTTCGGATGAGCACTTCATTAGCTCAGGATTTGATTCAGGAAACTTTGAAAGTCACCGGAGAGACGAGGTCCACACAGCAGAGCAATCTGCGATGTTGAGCTGCTTAAACATGGAGGCGTACTCTGAGCTCTACGCAAAACTCATTAGCATAATTAACACGCTGCTTTAAACGCGCAGTTCTCAGTATGCTTTCTGAGACTCGTAATAATCCTACAGTTTTACAGAAACTGGAGAAAGTCACAATCATGTGCTGTGATCAATCCTGACACTTTCAGCCTTCGGTTTTGATTTTTTCAAACTGCCCGGTCCCGCCCCTTTTTACCATAAAAGGCAACTCAGCAGACAAACTTGTTTTTTCCTGATCCACTTTCTTAGCCCTGAAGAAATGCAGGCAGGACAGTTTTAGCATAAGAGTCGTCAATGACTGGAATGGACTACCTGATGAAGTGGTCAATGCTCCTACACTGAACCAATTTAAGAACGCATTAGATAAGTACTGAATGAGAGACATGTACAGTCTCCCCGTATGAAACACCCAACCATGCGCACGCGACAATAAAATAAGTGAATAGCCCAAGTCTAGAACGGGTAACAACAGGCAATGCCTCTACAGCCCGATCACTGATGATGATGATGATGATGAGTGAAGGAGATTTTCTTGGATTTTGTTCATTTAAGCAGCAACAAAGTTAAAAAAAAAAAACAGTACAATCGCCACGCCTCGACCTTCATACCTCTGTATGTGTCAAGTGACACAAAGTGTTATGAGCTTAGCTCCACCTCCAGTATGAAAAGAGCCGCCCTTATTCCCATAAAACACACAGGGAGGTGTTCACAGTATCAGCAGGAGATTGTGAGTTCTAACCCAATCTGTGGTCGGCTGCCAAGGGAACAAAATTAGAGCGTAGTGGGAGGGGCATATTCTGTCCACCCTGTCAATCACAATGACACTCGCCAATCATGAGTGTCGTGTCTGTGAACTCATGGATGTGGAAGAGGACAGATAGCACTTTCCATGGAGTGTGTTACACTGTCCTGTGATGGAGCAGGAGCAGCAGTTTGAAATGATGAGGAAGCATTGTCTCAGAGGAAGCACATGTTAGCCTCTCTCTCTCTCTGTCTGTCTGTCTGTCTGTCTGGACAAAATGCTCTGTAATACTGAGTAGGAAAAACAGACAACTACATCATATCAAGCACTCATCATTAGAAGGAGAGAGGAATGTGGTGGAGCAAGACAATGAAAGGATATGATGGAGGGATATGATGGAGAGATGTGGTACAGGCTCTGATGGAAGACTGTGATGGAGGGATACATTGAAAAGGATGTGATGGAGGGAAGTGATGAAGGGATGTGATGGAGGGATGTGATGGAGGGATATATCAAAAAGGATGTGATAGAGAGAAGTGATTGACAGATGTGATGGAGGGCTATATCAAAAAGGCACCTCGCCAAAGAAAAGAACTTGTTTTTTGCCTTTGTAGAGCTAGAAAAGGCTTTTGACTGCATTCCTCGAGATATGCTATGGTGGGCCATGCGACATCTTGATCGACCAGAGTGACTAGTCAGTACAGTTCAGGCCATGTACACCAATGCATCAAGTAGAGTCCAAGTCAACAACTCCTTCAG